>NC_139222.1:206629090-206671590 GCF_055691185.1 Crinia signifera
TAACATAAAACATTTTTTTACGTATTTCTTTAATACAACAACAACATTTTCTGTAATTCTAGTTCTAGATTCCAGACTGTGAGAAACTATGAGTTACCTTTAAGTGTGGTAGCATGGCCGAGCGGTCTAAGGCGCTGGATTTAGGCTCCAGTCTCTTCGGAGGCGTGGGTTCAAATCCCACTGCTGCCATAATTATCTTCCAAAAACAAAATCAGTTATTTTCTCTTAAAGTTCAAATTCTATCTGGTGTATGATAGTTGCTGGGACAATTCAACAACAGAGTTCAAAAACGTTTATCATATTTACTAGATACTTTTCAAAAATATTTCTAAAGACTGTAGAGACCTAAAAATTAACTTGAAGTGATTACAATTGGATGCATTGGGCATCCTGGCATTCGGGAAGCTGCAAGTCAGGAAACTGATAGCAGAATCCCAAACACTGGTAAAACTACTGATTTTGGAACTCTGTCCTATGTGTAGGGGATGTTATGGTTCAATGGCAGGTGGTGGGGTAATGGTTAGGCACTAAGAAGGGAGGTGAAGAGTTTGAAACTATAGGAGTATGTTTAAGGTTAAGATGCTGATAGGAAGGGTCATGGTAAGATACTAAGAGGTTTTGGGGTTAGGCATTGGAAGGAAAAGAATTAAGGATAGGCTGCAGGTATGTTCAGTGTTAGAGTTAGGAGCTCGATGTTGAAAGTTAGAAGGCTTGCCTAGCAAGTGTCAGTATTGTGAGCATTGAGATGTCCCTAATATTGCAATGACCACCAGAAACCCAAGCCCCAGTATCACGTACCTAACCCTAACCATATGTGAATGCTCTAATAAATCTCAATATGTTTTGTTACTTCATATAAAGTGAACAAAACACATTTAAATAATCATTTGATAGATTTTTGAGCCACATGAACACTGCACCCATGAGGTAGCATGGCCGAGCGGTCTAAGGCACTGGATTAAGGCTCCAGTCTCTTCGGAGGCGTGGGTTCAAATCCCACTGCTGCCACATTTATTATTGATATATATATTGTTAGAGGTTGATGTTTTCATTGTTCTATCCACAAGAATGCAATTCAATTAAAAAGTAAGTGTTCATCATCACATTGTTATAACAGCTAATTTCTTTCTTTGCTAACTTCCCAAAGCTGCCATATAAATTTTCCAAAGAAAATTTCAGTGATTGGTTTCAAAGTGGTAAACTCGACTAAAATGCAAATTAATTAAAAATTAACCATTTCTCATCTAGATTGCATGGCAACCAATATTCTTTTTAAAAAAAATCTTTTCTCACTTATGTTAAGAGCATCTAAAATGCTTAACATAAAACATATTTTTACGTATTTATTTAATACAACAACAACATTTTCTGTAATTCTAGTTCTAGATTCCAGACTGTGAGAAACTATGAGTTACCTTTAAGTGTGGTAGCATGGCCGAGCGGTCTAAGGCGCTGGATTTAGGCTCCAGTCTCTTCGGAGGCGTGGGTTCAAATCCCACTGCTGCCATAATTATCTTCCAAAAACAAAATCAGTTATTTTCTCTTAAAGTTCAAATTCTATCTCGTGTATGATAGTTGCTGGGACAATTCAACAACAGAGTTCAAAAACGTTTATCATATTTACTAGATACTTTTCAAAAATATTTCTAAAGACTGTAGAGACCTAAAAATTAACTTGAAGTGATTACAATTGGATGCATTGGGCATCCTGGCATTCGGGAAGCTGCAAGTCAGGAAACTGATAGCAGAATCCCAAACACTGGTAAAACTACTGATTTTGGAACTCTGTGCTATGTGTAGGGGATGTTATGGTTCAATGGCAGGTGGTGGGGTAATGGTTAGGCACTAAGAAGGGAGGTGAAGAGTTTGAAACTATAGGAGTATGTTTAAGGTTAAGATGCTGATAGGAAGGGTCATGGTAAGATACTAAGAGGTTTTGGGGTTAGGCATTGGAAGGAAAAGAATTAAGGATAGGCTGCAGGTATGTTCAGTGTTAGAGTTAGGAGCTCGATGTTGAAAGTTAGAAGGCTTGCCTAGCAAGTGTCAGTATTGTGAGCATTGAGATGTCCCTAATATTGCAATGACCACCAGAAACCCAAGCCCCAGTATCACGTACCTAACCCTAACCATATGTGAATGCTCTAATAATTCTCAATATGTTTTGTTACTTCATATAAAGTGAACAAAACACATTTAAATAATCATTTGATAGATTTTTGAGCCACATGAGCACTGCACCCATGAGGTAGCATGGCCGAGCGGTCTAAGGCGCTGGATTAAGGCTCCAGTCTCTTCGGAGGCGTGGGTTCAAATCCCACTGCTGCCATATTTATTATTGATATATATATTGTTAGAGGTTGATGTTTTCATTGTTCTATCCACAAGAATTCAATTCAATTAAAAAGTAAGTGTTCATCATCACATTGTTATAACAGCTAATTTCTTTCTTTGCTAACTTCCCAAAGCTGCCATATAAATTTTCCAAAGAAAATTTCAGTGATTGGTTTCAAAGTGGTAAACTCGGCTAAAATGCAAATTAATTAAAAATTAACCATTTCTCATCTAGATTGCATGGCAACCAATATTCTTTTTTAAAAAAAATCTTTTCTCACTTATGTTAAGAGCAACTAAAATGCTTAACATAAAACATATTTTTACGTATTTCTTTAATACAACAACAACATTTTCTGTAATTCTAGTTCTAGATTCCAGACTGTGAGAAACTATGAGTTACCTTTAAGTGTGGTAGCATGGCCGAGCGGTCTAAGGCGCTGGATTTAGGCTCCAGTCTCTTCGGAGGCGTGGGTTCAAATCCCACTGCTGCCATAATTATCTTCCAAAAACAAAATCAGTTATTTTCTCTTAAAGTTCAAATTCTATCTGGTGTATGATAGTTGCTGGGACAATTCAACAACAGAGTTCAAAAAAGTTTATCATATTTACTAGATACTTTTCAAAAATATTTCTAAAGACTGTAAAGACATAAAAATTAACGAAGTGATTACAATTGGATGCATTGGGCATCCTGGCATTCGGGAAGCTGCAAGTCAGAAAACTGATAGCAGAATCCCAAACACTGGTAAAACGACTGATTGTGGAACTCTGTCCTATGTGTAGGGGATGTTATGGTTCAATGGCAGGTGGTGGAGTAATGGTTAGGCACTAAGAAGGGAGGTTAAGAGTTTGAAACTATAGGAGTATGTTTAAGGTTAAGATGCTGATAGGAAGGGTCATGGTAAGATACTAAGAGGTTTTGGGGTTAGGCATTGGAAGGAAAAGAATTAAGGATAGGCTGCAGGTATGTTCAGTGTTAGAGTTAGGAGCTCGATGTTGAAAGTTAGAAGGCTTGCCTAGCAAGTGTCTGAATTGTGAGCATTGAGATGTCCCTAATATTGCAATGACCACCAGAAACCCAAGCACCAGTATCACGTACCTAACCCTAACCATATGTGAATGCTCTAATAAATCTCAATATGTTTTGTTACTTCATATAAAGTGAACAAAACACATTTAAATAATCATTTGATAGATCTTTGAGCCACATGAACACTGCACCCATGAGGTAGCATGGCCGAGCGGTCTAAGGCGCTGGATTAAGGCTCCAGTCTCTTCGGAGGCGTGGGTTCAAATCCCACTGCTGCCATATTTGTTATTGATATATATATTGTTAGAGGTTGATGTTTTCATTGTTCTATCCACAAGAATGTAATTCAATTAAAAAGTAAGTGTTCATCATCACATTGTTATAACAGCTAATTTCTTTCTTTGCTAACTTCCCAAAGCTGCCATATAAATTTTCCAAAGAAAATGTCAGTAATTGGTTTCAAAGTGGTAAACTCGACTAAAATGCAAATTAATTAAAAATTAACCATTTCTCATCTAGATTGCATGGCAACCAATATTCTTTTTTAAAAAATCTTTTCTCACTTATGTTAAGAGCATCTAAAATGCTTAACATAAAACATATTTTTACGTATTTCTTTAATACAACAACAACATTTTCTGTAATTCTAGTTCTAGATTCCAGACTGTGAGAAACTATGAGCTACTTTTAAGTGTGGTAGCATGGCCGAGCGGTCTAAGGCGCTGGATTTAGGCTCCAGTCTCTTCAGAGGCGTGGGTTCAAATCCCACTGCTGCCATAATTATCTTCCAAAAACAAAATCAGTTATTTTCTCTTAAAGTTCAAATTCTATCTGGTGTATGATAGTTGCTGGGACAATTCAACAACAGAGTTCAAAAAAGTTTATCATATTTAATAGATACTTTTCAAAAATATTTCTAAAGACTGTAAAGACATAAAAATTAACTTGAAGTGATTACAATTGGATGCATTGGGCATCCTGGCATTCGGGAAGCTGCAAGTCAGGAAACTGATAGCAGAATCCCAAACACTGGTAAAACGACTGATTTTGGAACTCTGTCCTATGTGTAGGGGATGTTATGGTTCAATGGCAGGTGGTGGGGTAATGGTTAGGCACTAAGAAGGGAGGTTAAGAGTTTGAAACTATAGGAGTATGTTTAAGGTTAAGATGCTGATAGGAAGGGTCATGGTAAGATACTAAGAGGTTTTGGGGTTAGGCATTGGAAGGAAAAGAATTAAGGATAGGCTGCAGGTATGTTCAGTGTTAGAGTTAGGAGCTCGATGTTGAAAGTTAGAAGGCTTGCCTAGCAAGTGTCAGTATTGTGAGCATTGAGATGTCCCTAATATTGCAATGACCACCAGAAACCCAAGCACCAGTATCACATACCTAACCCTAACCATATGTGAATGCTCTAATAAATCTCAATATGTTTTGTCAGTGATTGGTTTCAAAGTGGTCAACTCGACTAAAATGCAAATTAATAAAAAATTAACCATTTCTCATCTAGATTGCATGGCAACCAATATTCTTTTTAAAAAAAATCTTTTCTCACTTATGTTAAGAGCATCTAAAATGCTTAACATAAAACATATTTTTACGTATTTCTTTAATACAACAACAACATTTTCTGTAATTCTAGTTCTAGATTCCAGACTGTGAGAAACTATGAGTTACCTTTAAGTGTGGTAGCATGGATAGGAAGGGTCATGGTAAGATACTAAGAGGTTTTGGGGTTAGGCATGGAAGAAAAAGAATTAAGGATAGGCTGCAGGTATGTTCAGTGTTAAAGTTAGGGGCTCGATGTTGAAAGTTAGAAGGCTTACCTAGCAAGTGTCTGAATTGTGAGCATTGAGATGTCCCTAATATTGCAATGACCACCAGAAACACAAGCCCCAGTATCACGTACCTAACCCTAACCATATGTGAATGCTCTAATAAATCTCAATATGTTTTGTTACTTCATATAAAGTGAACAAAACACATTTAAATAATCATTTGATAGATCTTTGAGCCACATGAACACTGCACCCATGAGGTAGCATGGCCGAGCGGTCTAAGGCGCTGGATTAAGGCTCCAGTCTCTTCGGAGGCGTGGGTTCAAATCCCACTGCTGCCATATTTATTATTGATATATATTGTTAGAGGTTGATGTTTTCATTGTTCTATCCACAAGAATGCAATTCAATTAAAAAGTAAGTGTTCATCATCACATTGTTATAACAGCTAATTTCTTTCTTTGCTAACTTCCCAAAGCTGCCATATAAATTTTCCAAAGAAAATTTCAGTGATTGGTTTCAAAGTGGTAAACTCGACTAAAATGCAAATTAATGAAAAATTAACCATTTCTCATCTAGATTGCATGGCAACCAATATTCTTTTTTAAAAAAAATCTTTTCTCACTTATGTTAAGAGCAACTAAAATGCTTAACATAAAACATATTTTTACGTATTTCTTTAATACAACAACAACATTTTCTGTAATTCTAGTTCTAGATTCCAGACTGTGAGAAACTATGAGTTACCTTTAAGTGTGGTAGCATGGCCGAGCGGTCTAAGGCGCTGGATTTAGGCTCCAGTCTCTTCGGAGGCGTGGGTTCAAATCCCACTGCTGCCATAAATATCTTCCAAAAACAAAATCAGTTCTTTTCTCTTAAAGTTCAAATTCTATCTGGTGTATGATAGTTGCTGGGACAATTCAACAACAGAGTTCAAAAAAGTTTATCATATTTAATAGATACTTTTCAAAAATATTTCTAAAGACTGTAAAGACATAAAAATTAACTTGAAGTGATTACAATTGGATGCATTGGGCATCCTGGCATTCGGGAAGCTGCAAGTCAGGAAACTGATAGCAGAATCCCAAACACTGGTAAAACGACTGATTTTGGAACTCTGTCCTATGTGTAGGGGATGTTATGGTTCAATGGCAGGTGGTGGGGTAATGGTTAGGCACTAAGAAGGAAGGTTAAGAGTTTGAAACTATAGGAGTATGTTTAAGGTTAAGATGCTGATAGGAAGGGTCATGGTAAGATACTAAGAGGTTTTGGGGTTAGGCATTGGAAGGAAAAGAATTAAGGATAGGCTGCAGGTATGTTCAGTGTTAGAGTTAGGAGCTCGATGTTGAAAGTTAGAAGGCTTGCCTAGCAAGTGTCAGTATTGTGAGCATTGAGATGTCCCTAATATTGCAATGACCACCAGAAACCCAAGCACCAGTATCACATACCTAACCCTAACCATATGTGAATGCTCTAATAAATCTCAATATGTTTTGTCAGTGATTGGTTTCAAAGTGGTAAACTCGACTAAAATGCAAATTAATAAAAAATTAACCATTTCTCATCTAGATTGCATGGCAACCAATATTCTTTTTAAAAAAAATCTTTTCTCACTTATGTTAAGAGCATCTAAAATGCTTAACATAAAACATATTTTTACGTATTTCTTTAATACAACAACAACATTTTCTGTAATTCTAGTTCTAGATTCCAGACTGTGAGAAACTATGAGTTACCTTTAAGTGTGGTAGCATGGATAGGAAGGGTCATGGTAAGATACTAAGAGGTTTTGGGGTTAGGCATGGAAGAAAAAGAATTAAGGATAGGCTGCAGGTATGTTCAGTGTTAAAGTTAGGGGCTCGATGTTGAAAGTTAGAAGGCTTACCTAGCAAGTGTCTGAATTGTGAGCATTGAGATGTCCCTAATATTGCAATGACCACCAGAAACACAAGCCCCAGTATCACGTACCTAACCCTAACCATATGTGAATGCTCTAATAAATCTCAATATGTTTTGTTACTTCATATAAAGTGAACAAAACACATTTAAATAATCATTTGATAGATCTTTGAGCCACATGAACACTGCACCCATGAGGTAGCATGGCCGAGCGGTCTAAGGCGCTGGATTAAGGCTCCAGTCTCTTCGGAGGCGTGGGTTCAAATCCCACTGCTGCCATATTTATTATTGATATATATTGTTAGAGGTTGATGTTTTCATTGTTCTATCCACAAGAATGCAATTCAATTAAAAAGTAAGTGTTCATCATCACATTGTTATAACAGCTAATTTCTTTCTTTGCTAACTTCCCAAAGCTGCCATATACATTTTCCAAAGAAAATGTCAGTGATTGGTTTCAAAGTGGTAAACTCGGCTAAAATGCAAATTAATTAAAAATTAACCATTTCTCATCTAGATTGCATGGCAACCAATATTCTTTTTTAAAAAAAATCTTTTCTCACTTATGTTAAGAGCAACTAAAATGCTTAACATAAAACATATTTTTACGTATTTCTTTAATACAACAACAACATTTTCTGTAATTCTAGTTCTAGATTCCAGACTGTGAGAAACTATGAGTTACCTTTAAGTGTGGTAGCATGGCCGAGCGGTCTAAGGCGCTGGATTTAGGCTCCAGTCTCTTCGGAGGCGTGGGTTCAAATCCCACTGCTGCCATAATTATCTTCCAAAAACAAAATCAGTTATTTTCTCTTAAAGTTCAAATTCTATCTGGTGTATGATAGTTGCTGGGACAATTCAACAACAGAGTTCAAAAAAGTTTATCATATTTACTAGATACTTTTCAAAAATATTTCTAAAGACTGTAAAGACATAAAAATTAACGAAGTGATTACAATTGGATGCATTGGGCATCCTGGCATTCGGGAAGCTGCAAGTCAGAAAACTGATAGCAGAATCCCAAACACTGGTAAAACGACTGATTGTGGAACTCTGTCCTATGTGTAGGGGATGTTATGGTTCAATGGCAGGTGGTGGAGTAATGGTTAGGCACTAAGAAGGGAGGTTAAGAGTTTGAAACTATAGGAGTATGTTTAAGGTTAAGATGCTGATAGGAAGGGTCATGGTAAGATACTAAGAGGTTTTGGGGTTAGGCATTGGAAGGAAAAGAATTAAGGATAGGCTGCAGGTATGTTCAGTGTTAGAGTTAGGAGCTCGATGTTGAAAGTTAGAAGGCTTGCCTAGCAAGTGTCAGTATTGTGAGCATTGAGATGTCCCTAATATTGCAATGACCACCAGAAACCCAAGCACCAGTATCACGTACCTAACCCTAACCATATGTGAATGCTCTAATAAATCTCAATATGTTTTGTTACTTCATATAAAGTGAACAAAACACATTTAAATAATCATTTGATAGATCTTTGAGCCACATGAACACTGCACCCATGAGGTAGCATGGCCGAGCGGTCTAAGGCGCTGGATTAAGGCTCCAGTCTCTTCGGAGGCGTGGGTTCAAATCCCACTGCTGCCATATTTGTTATTGATATATATATTGTTAGAGGTTGATGTTTTCATTGTTCTATCCACAAGAATGCAATTCAATTAAAAAGTAAGTGTTCATCATCACATTGTTATAACAGCTAATTTCTTTCTTTGCTAACTTCCCAAAGCTGCCATATAAATTTTCCAAAGAAAATTTCAGTGATTGGTTTCAAAGTGGTAAACTCGACTAAAATGCAAATTAATGAAAAATTAACCATTTCTCATCTAGATTGCATGGCAACCAATATTCTTTTTTAAAAAAAATCTTTTCTCACTTATGTTAAGAGCAACTAAAATGCTTAACATAAAACATATTTTTACGTATTTCTTTAATACAACAACAACATTTTCTGTAATTCTAGTTCTAGATTCCAGACTGTGAGAAACTATGAGTTACCTTTAAGTGTGGTAGCATGGCCGAGCGGTCTAAGGCGCTGGATTTAGGCTCCAGTCTCTTCGGAGGCGTGGGTTCAAATCCCACTGCTGCCATAAATATCTTCCAAAAACAAAATCAGTTCTTTTCTCTTAAAGTTCAAATTCTATCTGGTGTATGATAGTTGCTGGGACAATTCAACAACAGAGTTCAAAAAAGTTTATCATATTTAATAGATACTTTTCAAAAATATTTCTAAAGACTGTAAAGACATAAAAATTAACTTGAAGTGATTACAATTGGATGCATTGGGCATCCTGGCATTCGGGAAGCTGCAAGTCAGGAAACTGATAGCAGAATCCCAAACACTGGTAAAACGACTGATTTTGGAACTCTGTCCTATGTGTAGGGGATGTTATGGTTCAATGGCAGGTGGTGGGGTAATGGTTAGGCACTAAGAAGGAAGGTTAAGAGTTTGAAACTATAGGAGTATGTTTAAGGTTAAGATGCTGATAGGAAGGGTCATGGTAAGATACTAAGAGGTTTTGGGGTTAGGCATTGGAAGGAAAAGAATTAAGGATAGGCTGCAGGTATGTTCAGTGTTAGAGTTAGGAGCTCGATGTTGAAAGTTAGAAGGCTTGCCTAGCAAGTGTCAGTATTGTGAGCATTGAGATGTCCCTAATATTGCAATGACCACCAGAAACCCAAGCACCAGTATCACATACCTAACCCTAACCATATGTGAATGCTCTAATAAATCTCAATATGTTTTGTCAGTGATTGGTTTCAAAGTGGTAAACTCGACTAAAATGCAAATTAATAAAAAATTAACCATTTCTCATCTAGATTGCATGGCAACCAATATTCTTTTTAAAAAAAATCTTTTCTCACTTATGTTAAGAGCATCTAAAATGCTTAACATAAAACATATTTTTACGTATTTCTTTAATACAACAACAACATTTTCTGTAATTCTAGTTCTAGATTCCAGACTGTGAGAAACTATGAGTTACCTTTAAGTGTGGTAGCATGGATAGGAAGGGTCATGGTAAGATACTAAGAGGTTTTGGGGTTAGGCATGGAAGAAAAAGAATAAAGGATAGGCTGCAGGTATGTTCAGTGTTAAAGTTAGGGGCTCGATGTTGAAAGTTAGAAGGCTTACCTAGCAAGTGTCTGAATTGTGAGCATTGAGATGTCCCTAATATTGCAATGACCACCAGAAACACAAGCCCCAGTATCACGTACCTAACCCTAACCATATGTGAATGCTCTAATAAATCTCAATATGTTTTGTTACTTCATATAAAGTGAACAAAACACATTTAAATAATCATTTGATAGATCTTTGAGCCACATGAACACTGCACCCATGAGGTAGCATGGCCGAGCGGTCTAAGGCGCTGGATTAAGGCTCCAGTCTCTTCGGAGGCGTGGGTTCAAATCCCACTGCTGCCATATTTATTATTGATATATATTGTTAGAGGTTGATGTTTTCATTGTTCTATCCACAAGAATGCAATTCAATTAAAAAGTAAGTGTTCATCATCACATTGTTATAACAGCTAATTTCTTTCTTTGCTAACTTCCCAAAGCTGCCATATACATTTTCCAAAGAAAATGTCAGTGATTGGTTTCAAAGTGGTAAACTCGGCTAAAATGCAAATTAATTAAAAATTAACCATTTCTCATCTAGATTGCATGGCAACCAATATTCTTTTTTAAAAAAAATCTTTTCTCACTTATGTTAAGAGCAACTAAAATGCTTAACATAAAACATATTTTTACGTATTTCTTTAATACAACAACAACATTTTCTGTAATTCTAGTTCTAGATTCCAGACTGTGAGAAACTATGAGTTACCTTTAAGTGTGGTAGCATGGCCGAGCGGTCTAAGGCGCTGGATTTAGGCTCCAGTCTCTTCGGAGGCGTGGGTTCAAATCCCACTGCTGCCATAATTATCTTCCAAAAACAAAATCAGTTATTTTCTCTTAAAGTTCAAATTCTATCTGGTGTATGATAGTTGCTGGGACAATTCAACAACAGAGTTCAAAAAAGTTTATCATATTTACTAGATACTTTTCAAAAATATTTCTAAAGACTGTAAAGACATAAAAATTAACGAAGTGATTACAATTGGATGCATTGGGCATCCTGGCATTCGGGAAGCTGCAAGTCAGAAAACTGATAGCAGAATCCCAAACACTGGTAAAACGACTGATTGTGGAACTCTGTCCTATGTGTAGGGGATGTTATGGTTCAATGGCAGGTGGTGGAGTAATGGTTAGGCACTAAGAAGGGAGGTTAAGAGTTTGAAACTATAGGAGTATGTTTAAGGTTAAGATGCTGATAGGAAGGGTCATGGTAAGATACTAAGAGGTTTTGGGGTTAGGCATTGGAAGGAAAAGAATTAAGGATAGGCTGCAGGTATGTTCAGTGTTAGAGTTAGGAGCTCGATGTTGAAAGTTAGAAGGCTTGCCTAGCAAGTGTCAGTATTGTGAGCATTGAGATGTCCCTAATATTGCAATGACCACCAGAAACCCAAGCACCAGTATCACGTACCTAACCCTAACCATATGTGAATGCTCTAATAAATCTCAATATGTTTTGTTACTTCATATAAAGTGAACAAAACACATTTAAATAATCATTTGATAGATCTTTGAGCCACATGAACACTGCACCCATGAGGTAGCATGGCCGAGCGGTCTAAGGCGCTGGATTAAGGCTCCAGTCTCTTCGGAGGCGTGGGTTCAAATCCCACTGCTGCCATATTTGTTATTGATATATATATTGTTAGAGGTTGATGTTTTCATTGTTCTATCCACAAGAATGTAATTCAATTAAAAAGTAAGTGTTCATCATCACATTGTTATAACAGCTAATTTCTTTCTTTGCTAACTTCCCAAAGCTGCCATATAAATTTTCCAAAGAAAATGTCAGTAATTGGTTTCAAAGTGGTAAACTCGACTAAAATGCAAATTAATTAAAAATTAACCATTTCTCATCTAGATTGCATGGCAACCAATATTCTTTTTTAAAAAATCTTTTCTCACTTATGTTAAGAGCATCTAAAATGCTTAACATAAAACATATTTTTACGTATTTCTTTAATACAACAACAACATTTTCTGTAATTCTAGTTCTAGATTCCAGACTGTGAGAAACTATGAGCTACTTTTAAGTGTGGTAGCATGGCCGAGCGGTCTAAGGCGCTGGATTTAGGCTCCAGTCTCTTCAGAGGCGTGGGTTCAAATCCCACTGCTGCCATAATTATCTTCCAAAAACAAAATCAGTTATTTTCTCTTAAAGTTCAAATTCTATCTGGTGTATGATAGTTGCTGGGACAATTCAACAACAGAGTTCAAAAAAGTTTATCATATTTAATAGATACTTTTCAAAAATATTTCTAAAGACTGTAAAGACATAAAAATTAACTTGAAGTGATTACAATTGGATGCATTGGGCATCCTGGCATTCGGGAAGCTGCAAGTCAGGAAACTGATAGCAGAATCCCAAACACTGGTAAAACGACTGATTTTGGAACTCTGTCCTATGTGTAGGGGATGTTATGGTTCAATGGCAGGTGGTGGGGTAATGGTTAGGCACTAAGAAGGGAGGTTAAGAGTTTGAAACTATAGGAGTATGTTTAAGGTTAAGATGCTGATAGGAAGGGTCATGGTAAGATACTAAGAGGTTTTGGGGTTAGGCATTGGAAGGAAAAGAATTAAGGATAGGCTGCAGGTATGTTCAGTGTTAGAGTTAGGAGCTCGATGTTGAAAGTTAGAAGGCTTGCCTAGCAAGTGTCAGTATTGTGAGCATTGAGATGTCCCTAATATTGCAATGACCACCAGAAACCCAAGCACCAGTATCACATACCTAACCCTAACCATATGTGAATGCTCTAATAAATCTCAATATGTTTTGTCAGTGATTGGTTTCAAAGTGGTAAACTTGACTAAAATGCAAATTAATAAAAAATTAACCATTTCTCATCTAGATTGCATGGCAACCAATATTCTTTTTAAAAAAAATCTTTTCTCACTTATGTTAAGAGCATCTAAAATGCTTAACATAAAACATATTTTTACGTATTTCTTTAATACAACAACAACATTTTCTGTAATTCTAGTTCTAGATTCCAGACTGTGAGAAACTATGAGTTACCTTTAAGTGTGGTAGCATGGATAGGAAGGGTCATGGTAAGATACTAAGAGGTTTTGGGGTTAGGCATGGAAGAAAAAGAATTAAGGATAGGCTGCAGGTATGTTCAGTGTTAAAGTTAGGGGCTCGATGTTGAAAGTTAGAAGGCTTACCTAGCAAGTGTCTGAATTGTGAGCATTGAGATGTCCCTAATATTGCAATGACCACCAGAAACACAAGCCCCAGTATCACGTACCTAACCCTAACCATATGTGAATGCTCTAATAAATCTCAATATGTTTTGTTACTTCATATAAAGTGAACAAAACACATTTAAATAATCATTTGATAGATCTTTGAGCCACATGAACACTGCACCCATGAGGTAGCATGGCCGAGCGGTCTAAGGCGCTGGATTAAGGCTCCAGTCTCTTCGGAGGCGTGGGTTCAAATCCCACTGCTGCCATATTTATTATTGATATATATTGTTAGAGGTTGATGTTTTCATTGTTCTATCCACAAGAATGCAATTCAATTAAAAAGTAAGTGTTCATCATCACATTGTTATAACAGCTAATTTCTTTCTTTGCTAACTTCCCAAAGCTGCCATATACATTTTCCAAAGAAAATGTCAGTGATTGGTTTCAAAGTGGTAAACTCGGCTAAAATGCAAATTAATTAAAAATTAACCATTTCTCATCTAGATTGCATGGCAACCAATATTCTTTTTTAAAAAAAATCTTTTCTCACTTATGTTAAGAGCAACTAAAATGCTTAACATAAAACATATTTTTACGTATTTCTTTAATACAACAACAACATTTTCTGTAATTCTAGTTCTAGATTCCAGACTGTGAGAAACTATGAGTTACCTTTAAGTGTGGTAGCATGGCCGAGCGGTCTAAGGCGCTGGATTTAGGCTCCAGTCTCTTCGGAGGCGTGGGTTCAAATCCCACTGCTGCCATAATTATCTTCCAAAAACAAAATCAGTTATTTTCTCTTAAAGTTCAAATTCTATCTGGTGTATGATAGTTGCTGGGACAATTCAACAACAGAGTTCAAAAAAGTTTATCATATTTACTAGATACTTTTCAAAAATATTTCTAAAGACTGTAAAGACATAAAAATTAACGAAGTGATTACAATTGGATGCATTGGGCATCCTGGCATTCGGGAAGCTGCAAGTCAGAAAACTGATAGCAGAATCCCAAACACTGGTAAAACGACTGATTGTGGAACTCTGTCCTATGTGTAGGGGATGTTATGGTTCAATGGCAGGTGGTGGAGTAATGGTTAGGCACTAAGAAGGGAGGTTAAGAGTTTGAAACTATAGGAGTATGTTTAAGGTTAAGATGCTGATAGGAAGGGTCATGGTAAGATACTAAGAGGTTTTGGGGTTAGGCATTGGAAGGAAAAGAATTAAGGATAGGCTGCAGGTATGTTCAGTGTTAGAGTTAGGAGCTCGATGTTGAAAGTTAGAAGGCTTGCCTAGCAAGTGTCAGTATTGTGAGCATTGAGATGTCCCTAATATTGCAATGACCACCAGAAACCCAAGCACCAGTATCACGTACCTAACCCTAACCATATGTGAATGCTCTAATAAATCTCAATATGTTTTGTTACTTCATATAAAGTGAACAAAACACATTTAAATAATCATTTGATAGATCTTTGAGCCACATGAACACTGCACCCATGAGGTAGCATGGCCGAGCGGTCTAAGGCGCTGGATTAAGGCTCCAGTCTCTTCGGAGGCGTGGGTTCAAATCCCACTGCTGCCATATTTGTTATTGATATATATATTGTTAGAGGGTGATGTTTTCATTGTTCTATCCACAAGAATGTAATTCAATTAAAAAGTAAGTGTTCATCATCACATTGTTATAACAGCTAATTTCTTTCTTTGCTAACTTCCCAAAGCTGCCATATAAATTTTCCAAAGAAAATGTCAGTAATTGGTTTCAAAGTGGTAAACTCGACTAAAATGCAAATTAATTAAAAATTAACCATTTCTCATCTAGATTGCATGGCAACCAATATTCTTTTTAAAAAAATCTTTTCTCACTTATGTTAAGAGCATCTAAAATGCTTAACATAAAACATATTTTTACGTATTTCTTTAATACAACAACAACATTTTCTGTAATTCTAGTTCTAGATTCCAGACTGTGAGAAACTATGAGCTACTTTTAAGTGTGGTAGCATGGCCGAGCGGTCTAAGGCGCTGGATTTAGGCTCCAGTCTCTTCAGAGGCGTGGGTTCAAATCCCACTGCTGCCATAATTATCTTCCAAAAACAAAATCAGTTATTTTCTCTTAAAGTTCAAATTCTATCTGGTGTATGATAGTTGCTGGGACAATTCAACAACAGAGTTCAAAAAAGTTTATCATATTTAATAGATACTTTTCAAAAATATTTCTAAAGACTGTAAAGACATAAAAATTAACTTGAAGTGATTACAATTGGATGCATTGGGCATCCTGGCATTCGGGAAGCTGCAAGTCAGGAAACTGATAGCAGAATCCCAAACACTGGTAAAACGACTGATTTTGGAACTCTGTCCTATGTGTAGGGGATGTTATGGTTCAATGGCAGGTGGTGGGGTAATGGTTAGGCACTAAGAAGGGAGGTTAAGAGTTTGAAACTATAGGAGTATGTTTAAGGTTAAGATGCTGATAGGAAGGGTCATGGTAAGATACTAAGAGGTTTTGGGGTTAGGCATTGGAAGGAAAAGAATTAAGGATAGGCTGCAGGTATGTTCAGTGTTAGAGTTAGGAGCTCGATGTTGAAAGTTAGAAGGCTTGCCTAGCAAGTGTCAGTATTGTGAGCATTGAGATGTCCCTAATATTGCAATGACCACCAGAAACCCAAGCACCAGTATCACATACCTAACCCTAACCATATGTGAATGCTCTAATAAATCTCAATATGTTTTGTCAGTGATTGGTTTCAAAGTGGTAAACTCGACTAAAATGCAAATTAATAAAAAATTAACCATTTCTCATCTAGATTGCATGGCAACCAATATTCTTTTTAAAAAAAATCTTTTCTCACTTATGTTAAGAGCATCTAAAATGCTTAACATAAAACATATTTTTACGTATTTCTTTAATACAACAACAACATTTTCTGTAATTCTAGTTCTAGATTCCAGACTGTGAGAAACTATGAGTTACCTTTAAGTGTGGTAGCATGGATAGGAAGGGTCATGGTAAGATACTAAGAGGTTTTGGGGTTAGGCATGGAAGAAAAAGAATTAAGGATAGGCTGCAGGTATGTTCAGTGTTAAAGTTAGGGGCTCGATGTTGAAAGTTAGAAGGCTTACCTAGCAAGTGTCTGAATTGTGAGCATTGAGATGTCCCTAATATTGCAATGACCACCAGAAACACAAGCCCCAGTATCACGTACCTAACCCTAACCATATGTGAATGCTCTAATAAATCTCAATATGTTTTGTTACTTCATATAAAGTGAACAAAACACATTTAAATAATCATTTGATAGATCTTTGAGCCACATGAACACTGCACCCATGAGGTAGCATGGCCGAGCGGTCTAAGGCGCTGGATTAAGGCTCCAGTCTCTTCGGAGGCGTGGGTTCAAATCCCACTTCTGCCATATTTATTATTGATATATATTGTTAGAGGTTGATGTTTTCATTGTTCTATCCACAAGAATGCAATTCAATTAAAAAGTAAGTGTTCATCATCACATTGTTATAACAGCTAATTTCTTTCTTTGCTAACTTCCCAAAGCTGCCATATACATTTTCCAAAGAAAATGTCAGTGATTGGTTTCAAAGTGGTAAACTCGACTAAAATGCAAATTAATTAAAAATTAACCATTTCTCATCTAGATTGCATGGCAACCAATATTCTTTTTTAAAAAATCTTTTCTCACTTATGTTAAGAGCATCTAAAATGCTTAACATAAAACATATTTTTACGTATTTCTTTAATACAACAACAACATTTTCTGTAATTCTAGTTCTAGATTCCAGACTGTGAGAAACTATGAGCTACTTTTAAGTGTGGTAGCATGGCCGAGCGGTCTAAGGCGCTGGATTTAGGCTCCAGTCTCTTCAGAGGCGTGGGTTCAAATCCCACTGCTGCCATAATTATCTTCCAAAAACAAAATCAGTTATTTTCTCTTAAAGTTCAAATTCTATCTGGTGTATGATAGTTGCTGGGACAATTCAACAACAGAGTTCAAAAAAGTTTATCATATTTAATAGATACTTTTCAAAAATATTTCTAAAGACTGTAAAGACATAAAAATTAACTTGAAGTGATTACAATTGGATGCATTGGGCATCCTGGCATTCGGGAAGCTGCAAGTCAGGAAACTGATAGCAGAATCCCAAACACTGGTAAAACGACTGATTTTGGAACTCTGTCCTATGTGTAGGGGATGTTATGGTTCAATGGCAGGTGGTGGGGTAATGGTTAGGCACTAAGAAGGGAGGTTAAGAGTTTGAAACTATAGGAGTATGTTTAAGGTTAAGATGCTGATAGGAAGGGTCATGGTAAGATACTAAGAGGTTTTGGGGTTAGGCATTGGAAGGAAAAGAATTAAGGATAGGCTGCAGGTATGTTCAGTGTTAGAGTTAGGAGCTCGATGTTGAAAGTTAGAAGGCTTGCCTAGCAAGTGTCAGTATTGTGAGCATTGAGATGTCCCTAATATTGCAATGACCACCAGAAACCCAAACACCAGTATCACATACCTAACCCTAACCATATGTGAATGCTCTAATAAATCTCAATATGTTTTGTCAGTGATTGGTTTCAAAGTGGTAAACTCGACTAAAATGCAAATTAATAAAAAATTAACCATTTCTCATCTAGATTGCATGGCAACCAATATTCTTTTTAAAAAAAATCTTTTCTCACTTATGTTAAGAGCATCTAAAATGCTTAACATAAAACATATTTTTACGTATTTCTTTAATACAACAACAACATTTTCTGTAATTCTAGTTCTAGATTCCAGACTGTGAGAAACTATGAGTTACCTTTAAGTGTGGTAGCATGGATAGGAAGGGTCATGGTAAGATACTAAGAGGTTTTGGGGTTAGGCATGGAAGAAAAAGAATTAAGGATAGGCTGCAGGTATGTTCAGTGTTAAAGTTAGGGGCTCGATGTTGAAAGTTAGAAGGCTTACCTAGCAAGTGTCTGAATTGTGAGCATTGAGATGTCCCTAATATTGCAATGACCACCAGAAACACAAGCCCCAGTATCACGTACCTAACCCTAACCATATGTGAATGCTCTAATAAATCTCAATATGTTTTGTTACTTCATATAAAGTGAACAAAACACATTTAAATAATCATTTGATAGATCTTTGAGCCACATGAACACTGCACCCATGAGGTAGCATGGCCGAGCGGTCTAAGGCGCTGGATTAAGGCTCCAGTCTCTTCGGAGGCGTGGGTTCAAATCCCACTGCTGCCATATTTATTATTGATATATATTGTTAGAGGTTGATGTTTTCATTGTTCTATCCACAAGAATGCAATTCAATTAAAAAGTAAGTGTTCATCATCACATTGTTATAACAGCTAATTTCTTTCTTTGCTAACTTCCCAAAGCTGCCATATACATTTTCCAAAGAAAATGTCAGTGATTGGTTTCAAAGTGGTAAACTCGGCTAAAATGCAAATTAATTAAAAATTAACCATTTCTCATCTAGATTGCATGGCAACCAATATTCTTTTTTAAAAAAAATCTTTTCTCACTTATGTTAAGAGCAACTAAAATGCTTAACATAAAACATATTTTTACGTATTTCTTTAATACAACAACAACATTTTCTGTAATTCTAGTTCTAGATTCCAGACTGTGAGAAACTATGAGTTACCTTTAAGTGTGGTAGCATGGCCGAGCGGTCTAAGGCGCTGGATTTAGGCTCCAGTCTCTTCGGAGGCGTGGGTTCAAATCCCACTGCTGCCATAATTATCTTCCAAAAACAAAATCAGTTATTTTCTCTTAAAGTTCAAATTCTATCTGGTGTATGATAGTTGCTGGGACAATTCAACAACAGAGTTCAAAAAAGTTTATCATATTTACTAGATACTTTTCAAAAATATTTCTAAAGACTGTAAAGACATAAAAATTAACGAAGTGATTACAATTGGATGCATTGGGCATCCTGGCATTCGGGAAGCTGCAAGTCAGAAAACTGATAGCAGAATCCCAAACACTGGTAAAACGACTGATTGTGGAACTCTGTCCTATGTGTAGGGGATGTTATGGTTCAATGGCAGGTGGTGGAGTAATGGTTAGGCACTAAGAAGGGAGGTTAAGAGTTTGAAACTATAGGAGTATGTTTAAGGTTAAGATGCTGATAGGAAGGGTCATGGTAAGATACTAAGAGGTTTTGGGGTTAGGCATTGGAAGGAAAAGAATTAAGGATAGGCTGCAGGTATGTTCAGTGTTAGAGTTAGGAGCTCGATGTTGAAAGTTAGAAGGCTTGCCTAGCAAGTGTCAGTATTGTGAGCATTGAGATGTCCCTAATATTGCAATGACCACCAGAAACCCAAGCACCAGTATCACGTACCTAACCCTAACCATATGTGAATGCTCTAATAAATCTCAATATGTTTTGTTACTTCATATAAAGTGAACAAAACACATTTAAATAATCATTTGATAGATCTTTGAGCCACATGAACACTGCACCCATGAGGTAGCATGGCCGAGCGGTCTAAGGCGCTGGATTAAGGCTCCAGTCTCTTCGGAGGCGTGGGTTCAAATCCCACTGCTGCCATATTTGTTATTGATATATATATTGTTAGAGGGTGATGTTTTCATTGTTCTATCCACAAGAATGTAATTCAATTAAAAAGTAAGTGTTCATCATCACATTGTTATAACAGCTAATTTCTTTCTTTGCTAACTTCCCAAAGCTGCCATATAAATTTTCCAAAGAAAATGTCAGTAATTGGTTTCAAAGTGGTAAACTCGACTAAAATGCAAATTAATTAAAAATTAACCATTTCTCATCTAGATTGCATGGCAACCAATATTCTTTTTAAAAAAATCTTTTCTCACTTATGTTAAGAGCATCTAAAATGCTTAACATAAAACATATTTTTACGTATTTCTTTAATACAACAACAACATTTTCTGTAATTCTAGTTCTAGATTCCAGACTGTGAGAAACTATGAGCTACTTTTAAGTGTGGTAGCATGGCCGAGCGGTCTAAGGCGCTGGATTTAGGCTCCAGTCTCTTCAGAGGCGTGGGTTCAAATCCCACTGCTGCCATAATTATCTTCCAAAAACAAAATCAGTTATTTTCTCTTAAAGTTCAAATTCTATCTGGTGTATGATAGTTGCTGGGACAATTCAACAACAGAGTTCAAAAAAGTTTATCATATTTAATAGATACTTTTCAAAAATATTTCTAAAGACTGTAAAGACATAAAAATTAACTTGAAGTGATTACAATTGGATGCATTGGGCATCCTGGCATTCGGGAAGCTGCAAGTCAGGAAACTGATAGCAGAATCCCAAACACTGGTAAAACGACTGATTTTGGAACTCTGTCCTATGTGTAGGGGATGTTATGGTTCAATGGCAGGTGGTGGGGTAATGGTTAGGCACTAAGAAGGGAGGTTAAGAGTTTGAAACTATAGGAGTATGTTTAAGGTTAAGATGCTGATAGGAAGGGTCATGGTAAGATACTAAGAGGTTTTGGGGTTAGGCATTGGAAGGAAAAGAATTAAGGATAGGCTGCAGGTATGTTCAGTGTTAGAGTTAGGAGCTCGATGTTGAAAGTTAGAAGGCTTGCCTAGCAAGTGTCAGTATTGTGAGCATTGAGATGTCCCTAATATTGCAATGACCACCAGAAACCCAAGCACCAGTATCACATACCTAACCCTAACCATATGTGAATGCTCTAATAAATCTCAATATGTTTTGTCAGTGATTGGTTTCAAAGTGGTAAACTCGACTAAAATGCAAATTAATAAAAAATTAACCATTTCTCATCTAGATTGCATGGCAACCAATATTCTTTTTAAAAAAAATCTTTTCTCACTTATGTTAAGAGCATCTAAAATGCTTAACATAAAACATATTTTTACGTATTTCTTTAATACAACAACAACATTTTCTGTAATTCTAGTTCTAGATTCCAGACTGTGAGAAACTATGAGTTACCTTTAAGTGTGGTAGCATGGATAGGAAGGGTCATGGTAAGATACTAAGAGGTTTTGGGGTTAGGCATGGAAGAAAAAGAATTAAGGATAGGCTGCAGGTATGTTCAGTGTTAAAGTTAGGGGCTCGATGTTGAAAGTTAGAAGGCTTACCTAGCAAGTGTCTGAATTGTGAGCATTGAGATGTCCCTAATATTGCAATGACCACCAGAAACACAAGCCCCAGTATCACGTACCTAACCCTAACCATATGTGAATGCTCTAATAAATCTCAATATGTTTTGTTACTTCATATAAAGTGAACAAAAC
This sequence comes from Crinia signifera, assembly GCF_055691185.1. Lineage (NCBI taxonomy): Eukaryota > Metazoa > Chordata > Amphibia > Anura > Myobatrachidae > Crinia > Crinia signifera. The sequence goes on from NC_139222.1 coordinate 206,650,716, forward strand.
ACATTTAAATAATCATTTGATAGATCTTTGAGCCACATGAACACTGCACCCATGAGGTAGCATGGCCGAGCGGTCTAAGGCGCTGGATTAAGGCTCCAGTCTCTTCGGAGGCGTGGGTTCAAATCCCACTGCTGCCATATTTATTATTGATATATATTGTTAGAGGTTGATGTTTTCATTGTTCTATCCACAAGAATGCAATTCAATTAAAAAGTAAGTGTTCATCATCACATTGTTATAACAGCTAATTTCTTTCTTTGCTAACTTCCCAAAGCTGCCATATACATTTTCCAAAGAAAATGTCAGTGATTGGTTTCAAAGTGGTAAACTCGGCTAAAATGCAAATTAATTAAAAATTAACCATTTCTCATCTAGATTGCATGGCAACCAATATTCTTTTTTTAAAAAAATCTTTTCTCACTTATGTTAAGAGCAACTAAAATGCTTAACATAAAACATATTTTTACGTATTTCTTTAATACAACAACAACATTTTCTGTAATTCTAGTTCTAGATTCCAGACTGTGAGAAACTATGAGTTACCTTTAAGTGTGGTAGCATGGCCGAGCGGTCTAAGGCGCTGGATTTAGGCTCCAGTCTCTTCGGAGGCGTGGGTTCAAATCCCACTGCTGCCATAATTATCTTCCAAAAACAAAATCAGTTATTTTCTCTTAAAGTTCAAATTCTATCTGGTGTATGATAGTTGCTGGGACAATTCAACAACAGAGTTCAAAAAAGTTTATCATATTTACTAGATACTTTTCAAAAATATTTCTAAAGACTGTAAAGACATAAAAATTAACGAAGTGATTACAATTGGATGCATTGGGCATCCTGGCATTCGGGAAGCTGCAAGTCAGAAAACTGATAGCAGAATCCCAAACACTGGTAAAACGACTGATTTTGGAACTCTGTCCTATGTGTAGGGGATGTTATGGTTCAATGGCAGGTGGTGGGGTAATGGTTAGGCACTAAGAAGGGAGGTTAAGAGTTTGAAACTATAGGAGTATGTTTAAGGTTAAGATGCTGATAGGAAGGGTCATGGTAAGATACTAAGAGGTTTTGGGGTTAGGCATTGGAAGGAAAAGAATTAAGGATAGGCTGCAGGTATGTTCAGTGTTAGAGTTAGGAGCTCGATGTTGAAAGTTAGAAGGCTTGCCTAGCAAGTGTCAGTATTGTGAGCATTGAGATGTCCCTAATATTGCAATGACCACCAGAAACCCAAGCACCAGTATCACGTACCTAACCCTAACCATATGTGAATGCTCTAATAAATCTCAATATGTTTTGTTACTTCATATAAAGTGAACAAAACACATTTAAATAATCATTTGATAGATCTTTGAGCCACATGAACACTGCACCCATGAGGTAGCATGGCCGAGCGGTCTAAGGCGCTGGATTAAGGCTCCAGTCTCTTCGGAGGCGTGGGTTCAAATCCCACTGCTGCCATATTTGTTATTGATATATATATTGTTAGAGGTTGATGTTTTCATTGTTCTATCCACAAGAATGTAATTCAATTAAAAAGTAAGTGTTCATCATCACATTGTTATAACAGCTAATTTCTTTCTTTGCTAACTTCCCAAAGCTGCCATATAAATTTTCCAAAGAAAATGTCAGTAATTGGTTTCAAAGTGGTAAACTCGACTAAAATGCAAATTAATTAAAAATTAACCATTTCTCATCTAGATTGCATGGCAACCAATATTCTTTTTAAAAAAATCTTTTCTCACTTATGTTAAGAGCATCTAAAATGCTTAACATAAAACATATTTTTACGTATTTCTTTAATACAACAACAACATTTTCTGTAATTCTAGTTCTAGATTCCAGACTGTGAGAAACTATGAGCTACTTTTAAGTGTGGTAGCATGGCCGAGCGGTCTAAGGCGCTGGATTTAGGCTCCAGTCTCTTCAGAGGCGTGGGTTCAAATCCCACTGCTGCCATAATTATCTTCCAAAAACAAAATCAGTTATTTTCTCTTAAAGTTCAAATTCTATCTGGTGTATGATAGTTGCTGGGACAATTCAACAACAGAGTTCAAAAAAGTTTATCATATTTAATAGATACTTTTCAAAAATATTTCTAAAGACTGTAAAGACATAAAAATTAACTTGAAGTGATTACAATTGGATGCATTGGGCATCCTGGCATTCGGGAAGCTGCAAGTCAGGAAACTGATAGCAGAATCCCAAACACTGGTAAAACGACTGATTTTGGAACTCTGTCCTATGTGTAGGGGATGTTATGGTTCAATGGCAGGTGGTGGGGTAATGGTTAGGCACTAAGAAGGGAGGTTAAGAGTTTGAAACTATAGGAGTATGTTTAAGGTTAAGATGCTGATAGGAAGGGTCATGGTAAGATACTAAGAGGTTTTGGGGTTAGGCATTGGAAGGAAAAGAATTAAGGATAGGCTGCAGGTATGTTCAGTGTTAGAGTTAGGAGCTCGATGTTGAAAGTTAGAAGGCTTGCCTAGCAAGTGTCAGTATTGTGAGCATTGAGATGTCCCTAATATTGCAATGACCACCAGAAACCCAAGCACCAGTATCACATACCTAACCCTAACCATATGTGAATGCTCTAATAAATCTCAATATGTTTTGTCAGTGATTGGTTTCAAAGTGGTAAACTCGACTAAAATGCAAATTAATAAAAAATTAACCATTTCTCATCTAGATTGCATGGCAACCAATATTCTTTTTAAAAAAAATCTTTTCTCACTTATGTTAAGAGCATCTAAAATGCTTAACATAAAACATATTTTTACGTATTTCTTTAATACAACAACAACATTTTCTGTAATTCTAGTTCTAGATTCCAGACTGTGAGAAACTATGAGTTACCTTTAAGTGTGGTAGCATGGATAGGAAGGGTCATGGTAAGATACTAAGAGGTTTTGGGGTTAGGCATGGAAGAAAAAGAATTAAGGATAGGCTGCAGGTATGTTCAGTGTTAAAGTTAGGGGCTCGATGTTGAAAGTTAGAAGGCTTACCTAGCAAGTGTCTGAATTGTGAGCATTGAGATGTCCCTAATATTGCAATGACCACCAGAAACACAAGCCCCAGTATCACGTACCTAACCCTAACCATATGTGAATGCTCTAATAAATCTCAATATGTTTTGTTACTTCATATAAAGTGAACAAAACACATTTAAATAATCATTTGATAGATCTTTGAGCCACATGAACACTGCACCCATGAGGTAGCATGGCCGAGCGGTCTAAGGCGCTGGATTAAGGCTCCAGTCTCTTCGGAGGCGTGGGTTCAAATCCCACTGCTGCCATATTTATTATTGATATATATTGTTAGAGGTTGATGTTTTCATTGTTCTATCCACAAGAATGCAATTCAATTAAAAAGTAAGTGTTCATCATCACATTGTTATAACAGCTAATTTCTTTCTTTGCTAACTTCCCAAAGCTGCCATATACATTTTCCAAAGAAAATGTCAGTGATTGGTTTCAAAGTGGTAAACTCGGCTAAAATGCAAATTAATTAAAAATTAACCATTTCTCATCTAGATTGCATGGCAACCAATATTCTTTTTTAAAAAAAATCTTTTCTCACTTATGTTAAGAGCAACTAAAATGCTTAACATAAAACATATTTTTACGTATTTCTTTAATACAACAACAACATTTTCTGTAATTCTAGTTCTAGATTCCAGACTGTGAGAAACTATGAGTTACCTTTAAGTGTGGTAGCATGGCCGAGTGGTCTAAGGCGCTGGATTTAGGCTCCAGTCTCTTCGGAGGCGTGGGTTCAAATCCCACTGCTGCCATAATTATCTTCCAAAAACAAAATCAGTTATTTTCTCTTAAAGTTCAAATTCTATCTGGTGTATGATAGTTGCTGGGACAATTCAACAACAGAGTTCAAAAAAGTTTATCATATTTAATAGATACTTTTCAAAAATATTTCTAAAGACTGTAAAGACATAAAAATTAACTTGAAGTGATTACAATTGGATGCATTGGGCATCCTGGCATTCGGGAAGCTGCAAGTCAGGAAACTGATAGCAGAATCCCAAACACTGGTAAAACGACTGATTTTGGAACTCTGTCCTATGTGTAGGGGATGTTATGGTTCAATGGCAGGTGGTGGGGTAATGGTTAGGCACTAAGAAGGGAGGTTAAGAGTTTGAAACTATAGGAGTATGTTTAAGGTTAAGATGCTGATAGGAAGGGTCATGGTAAGATACTAAGAGGTTTTGGGGTTAGGCATTGGAAGGAAAAGAATTAAGGATAGGCTGCAGGTATGTTCAGTGTTAGAGTTAGGAGCTCGATGTTGAAAGTTAGAAGGCTTGCCTAGCAAGTGTCAGTATTGTGAGCATTGAGATGTCCCTAATATTGCAATGACCACCAGAAACCCAAGCACCAGTATCACATACCTAACCCTAACCATATGTGAATGCTCTAATAAATCTCAATATGTTTTGTCAGTGATTGGTTTCAAAGTGGTAAACTCGACTAAAATGCAAATTAATAAAAAATTAACCATTTCTCATCTAGATTGCATGGCAACCAATATTCTTTTTAAAAAAAATCTTTTCTCACTTATGTTAAGAGCATCTAAAATGCTTAACATAAAACATATTTTTACGTATTTCTTTAATACAACAACAACATTTTCTGTAATTCTAGTTCTAGATTCCAGACTGTGAGAAACTATGAGTTACCTTTAAGTGTGGTAGCATGGATAGGAAGGGTCATGGTAAGATACTAAGAGGTTTTGGGGTTAGGCATGGAAGAAAAAGAATTAAGGATAGGCTGCAGGTATGTTCAGTGTTAAAGTTAGGGGCTCGATGTTGAAAGTTAGAAGGCTTACCTAGCAAGTGTCTGAATTGTGAGCATTGAGATGTCCCTAATATTGCAATGACCACCAGAAACACAAGCCCCAGTATCACGTACCTAACCCTAACCATATGTGAATGCTCTAATAAATCTCAATATGTTTTGTTACTTCATATAAAGTGAACAAAACACATTTAAATAATCATTTGATAGATCTTTGAGCCACATGAACACTGCACCCATGCGGTAGCATGGCCGAGCGGTCTAAGGCGCTGGATTAAGGCTCCAGTCTCTTCGGAGGCGTGGGTTCAAATCCCACTGCTGCCATATTTATTATTGATATATATTGTTAGAGGTTGATGTTTTCATTGTTCTATCCACAAGAATGCAATTCAATTAAAAAGTAAGTGTTCATCATCACATTGTTATAACAGCTAATTTCTTTCTTTGCTAACTTCCCAAAGCTGCCATATACATTTTCCAAAGAAAATGTCAGTGATTGGTTTCAAAGTGGTAAACTCGGCTAAAATGCAAATTAATTAAAAATTAACCATTTCTCATCTAGATTGCATGGCAACCAATATTCTTTTTTAAAAAAAATCTTTTCTCACTTATGTTAAGAGCAACTAAAATGCTTAACATAAAACATATTTTTACGTATTTCTTTAATACAACAACAACATTTTCTGTAATTCTAGTTCTAGATTCCAGACTGTGAGAAACTATGAGTTACCTTTAAGTGTGGTAGCATGGCCGAGCGGTCTAAGGCGCTGGATTTAGGCTCCAGTCTCTTCGGAGGCGTGGGTTCAAATCCCACTGCTGCCATAATTATCTTCCAAAAACAAAATCAGTTATTTTCTCTTAAAGTTCAAATTCTATCTGGTGTATGATAGTTGCTGGGACAATTCAACAACAGAGTTCAAAAAAGTTTATCATATTTACTAGATACTTTTCAAAAATATTTCTAAAGACTGTAAAGACATAAAAATTAACGAAGTGATTACAATTGGATGCATTGGGCATCCTGGCATTCGGGAAGCTGCAAGTCAGAAAACTGATAGCAGAATCCCAAACACTGGTAAAACGACTGATTGTGGAACTCTGTCCTATGTGTAGGGGATGTTATGGTTCAATGGCAGGTGGTGGAGTAATGGTTAGGCACTAAGAAGGGAGGTTAAGAGTTTGAAACTATAGGAGTATGTTTAAGGTTAAGATGCTGATAGGAAGGGTCATGGTAAGATACTAAGAGGTTTTGGGGTTAGGCATTGGAAGGAAAAGAATTAAGGATAGGCTGCAGGTATGTTCAGTGTTAGAGTTAGGAGCTCGATGTTGAAAGTTAGAAGGCTTGCCTAGCAAGTGTCAGTATTGTGAGCATTGAGATGTCCCTAATATTGCAATGACCACCAGAAACCCAAGCACCAGTATCACGTACCTAACCCTAACCATATGTGAATGCTCTAATAAATCTCAATATGTTTTGTTACTTCATATAAAGTGAACAAAACACATTTAAATAATCATTTGATAGATCTTTGAGCCACATGAACACTGCACCCATGAGGTAGCATGGCCGAGCGGTCTAAGGCGCTGGATTAAGGCTCCAGTCTCTTCGGAGGCGTGGGTTCAAATCCCACTGCTGCCATATTTGTTATTGATATTTATATTGTTAGAGGTTGATGTTTTCATTGTTCTATCCACAAGAATGTAATTCAATTAAAAAGTAAGTGTTCATCATCACATTGTTATAACAGCTAATTTCTTTCTTTGCTAACTTCCCAAAGCTGCCATATAAATTTTCCAAAGAAAATGTCAGTAATTGGTTTCAAAGTGGTAAACTCGACTAAAATGCAAATTAATTAAAAATTAACCATTTCTCATCTAGATTGCATGGCAACCAATATTCTTTTTAAAAAAATCTTTTCTCACTTATGTTAAGAGCATCTAAAATGCTTAACATAAAACATATTTTTACGTATTTCTTTAATACAACAACAACATTTTCTGTAATTCTAGTTCTAGATTCCAGACTGTGAGAAACTATGAGCTACTTTTAAGTGTGGTAGCATGGCCGAGCGGTCTAAGGCGCTGGATTTAGGCTCCAGTCTCTTCAGAGGCGTGGGTTCAAATCCCACTGCTGCCATAATTATCTTCCAAAAACAAAATCAGTTATTTTCTCTTAAAGTTCAAATTCTATCTGGTGTATGATAGTTGCTGGGACAATTCAACAACAGAGTTCAAAAAAGTTTATCATATTTAATAGATACTTTTCAAAAATATTTCTAAAGACTGTAAAGACATAAAAATTAACTTGAAGTGATTACAATTGGATGCATTGGGCATCCTGGCATTCGGGAAGCTGCAAGTCAGGAAACTGATAGCAGAATCCCAAACACTGGTAAAACGACTGATTTTGGAACTCTGTCCTATGTGTAGGGGATGTTATGGTTCAATGGCAGGTGGTGGGGTAATGGTTAGGCACTAAGAAGGGAGGTTAAGAGTTTGAAACTATAGGAGTATGTTTAAGGTTAAGATGCTGATAGGAAGGGTCATGGTAAGATACTAAGAGGTTTTGGGGTTAGGCATTGGAAGGAAAAGAATTAAGGATAGGCTGCAGGTATGTTCAGTGTTAGAGTTAGGAGCTCGATGTTGAAAGTTAGAAGGCTTGCCTAGCAAGTGTCAGTATTGTGAGCATTGAGATGTCCCTAATATTGCAATGACCACCAGAAACCCAAGCACCAGTATCACATACCTAACCCTAACCATATGTGAATGCTCTAATAAATCTCAATATGTTTTGTCAGTGATTGGTTTCAAAGTGGTAAACTCGACTAAAATGCAAATTAATAAAAAATTAACCATTTCTCATCTAGATTGCATGGCAACCAATATTCTTTTTAAAAAAAATCTTTTCTCACTTATGTTAAGAGCATCTAAAATGCTTAACATAAAACATATTTTTACGTATTTCTTTAATACAACAACAACATTTTCTGTAATTCTAGTTCTAGATTCCAGACTGTGAGAAACTATGAGTTACCTTGAAGTGTGGTAGCATGGATAGGAAGGGTCATGGTAAGATACTAAGAGGTTTTGGGGTTAGGCATGGAAGAAAAAGAATTAAGGATAGGCTGCAGGTATGTTCAGTGTTAAAGTTAGGGGCTCGATGTTGAAAGTTAGAAGGCTTACCTAGCAAGTGTCTGAATTGTGAGCATTGAGATGTCCCTAATATTGCAATGACCACCAGAAACACAAGCCCCAGTATCACGTACCTAACCCTAACCATATGTGAATGCTCTAATAAATCTCAATATGTTTTGTTACTTCATATAAAGTGAACAAAACACATTTAAATAATCATTTGATAGATCTTTGAGCCACATGAACACTTCACCCATGAGGTAGCATGGCCGAGCGGTCTAAGGCGCTGGATTAAGGCTCCAGTCTCTTCGGAGGCGTGGGTTCAAATCCCACTGCTGCCATATTTATTATTGATATATATTGTTAGAGGTTGATGTTTTCATTGTTCTATCCACAAGAATGCAATTCAATTAAAAAGTAAGTGTTCATCATCACATTGTTATAACAGCTAATTTCTTTCTTTGCTAACTTCCCAAAGCTGCCATATACATTTTCCAAAGAAAATGTCAGTGATTGGTTTCAAAGTGGTAAACTCGGCTAAAATGCAAATTAATTCAAAATTAACCATTTCTCATCTAGATTGCATGGCAACCAATATTCTTTTTTAAAAAAAATCTTTTCTCACTTATGTTAAGAGCAACTAAAATGCTTAACATAAAACATATTTTTACGTATTTCTTTAATACAACAACAACATTTTCTGTAATTCTAGTTCTAGATTCCAGACTGTGAGAAACTATGAGTTACCTCTAAGTGTGGTAGCATGGCCGAGCGGTCTAAGGCGCTGGATTTAGGCTCCAGTCTCTTCGGAGGCGTGGGTTCAAATCCCACTGCTGCCATAATTATCTTCCAAAAACAAAATCAGTTATTTTCTCTTAAAGTTCAAATTCTATCTGGTGTATGATAGTTGCTGGGACAATTCAACAACAGAGTTCAAAAAAGTTTATCATATTTAATAGATACTTTTCAAAAATATTTCTAAAGACTGTAAAGACATAAAAATTAACTTGAAGTGATTACAATTGGATGCATTGGGCATCCTGGCATTCGGGAAGCTGCAAGTCAGGAAACTGATAGCAGAATCCCAAACACTGGTAAAACGACTGATTTTGGAACTCTGTCCTATGTGTAGGGGATGTTATGGTTCAATGGCAGGTGGTGGGGTAATGGTTAGGCACTAAGAAGGAAGGTTAAGAGTTTGAAACTATAGGAGTATGTTTAAGGTTAAGATGCTGATAGGAAGGGTCATGGTAAGATACTAAGAGGTTTTGGGGTTAGGCATTGGAAGGAAAAGAATTAAGGATAGGCTGCAGGTATGTTCAGTGTTAGAGTTAGGAGCTCGATGTTGAAAGTTAGAAGGCTTGCCTAGCAAGTGTCAGTATTGTGAGCATTGAGATGTCCCTAATATTGCAATGACCACCAGAAACCCAAGCACCAGTATCACATACCTAACCCTAACCATATGTGAATGCTCTAATAAATCTCAATATGTTTTGTTACTTCATATAAAGTGAACAAAACACATTTAAATAATCATTTGATAGATCTTTGAGCCACATGAACACTGCACCCATGAGGTAGCATGGCCGAGCGGTCTAAGGCGCTGGATTAAGGCTCCAGTCTCTTCGGAGGCGTGAGTTCAAATCCCACTGCTGCCATATTTGTTATTGATATATATATTGTTAGAGGTTGATGTTTTCATTGTTCTATCCACAAGAATGTAATTCAATTAAAAAGTAAGTGTTCATCATCACATTGTTATAACAGCTAATTTCTTTCTTTGCTAACTTCCCAAAGCTGCCATATAAATTTTCCAAAGAAAATGTCAGTAATTGGTTTCAAAGTGGTAAACTCGACTAAAATGCAAATTAATTAAAAATTAACCATTTCTCATCTAGATTGCATGGCAACCAATATTCTTTTTAAAAAAATCTTTTCTCACTTATGTTAAGAGCATCTAAAATGCTTAACATAAAACATATTTTTACGTATTTCTTTAATACAACAACAACATTTTCTGTAATTCTAGTTCTAGATTCCAGACTGTGAGAAACTATGAGTTACCTTTAAGTGTGGTAGCATGGCCGAGCGGTCTAAGGCGCTGGATTTAGGCTCCAGTCTCTTCGGAGGCGTGGGTTCAAATCCCACTGCTGCCATAATTATCTTCCAAAAACAAAATCAGTTATTTTCTCTTAAAGTTCAAATTCTATCTGGTGTATGATAGTTGCTGGGACAATTCAACAACAGAGTTCAAAAAAGTTTATCATATTTACTAGATACTTTTCAAAAATATTTCTAAAGACTGTAGAGACATAAAAATTAACTTGAAGTGATTACAATTGGATGCATTGGGCATCCTGGCATTCGGGAAGCTGCAAGTCAGGAAACTGATAGCAGAATCCCAAACACTGGTAAAACGACTGATTTTGGAACTCTGTCCTATGTGTAGGGGATGTTATGGTTCAATGGCAGGTGGTGGGGTAATGGTTAGGCACTAAGAAGGGAGGTTAAGAGTTTGAAACTATAGGAGTATGTTTAAGGTTAAGATGCTGATAGGAAGGGTCATGGTAAGATACTAAGAGGTTTTGGGGTTAGGCATTGGAAGGAAAAGAATTAAGGATAGGCTGCAGGTATGTTCAGTGTTAGAGTTAGGAGCTCGATGTTGAAAGTTAGAAGGCTTGCCTAGCAAGTGTCAGTATTGTGAGCATTGAGATGTCCCTAATATTGCAATGACCACCAGAAACCCAAGCACCAGTATCACATACCTAACCCTAACCATATGTGAATGCTCTAATAAATCTCAATATGTTTTGTCAGTGATTGGTTTCAAAGTGGTAAACTCGACTAAAATGCAAATTAATAAAAAATTAACCATTTCTCATCTAGATTGCATGGCAACCAATATTCTTTTTAAAAAAAATCTTTTCTCACTTATGTTAAGAGCATCTAAAATGCTTAACATAAAACATATTTTTACGTATTTCTTTAATACAACAACAACATTTTCTGTAATTCTAGTTCTAGATTCCAGACTGTGAGAAACTATGAGTTACCTTTAAGTGTGGTAGCATGGATAGGAAGGGTCATGGTAAGATACTAAGAGGTTTTGGGGTTAGGCATGGAAGAAAAAGAATTAAGGATAGGCTGCAGGTATGTTCAGTGTTAAAGTTAGGGGCTCGATGTTGAAAGTTAGAAGGCTTACCTAGCAAGTGTCTGAATTGTGAGCATTGAGATGTCCCTAATATTGCAATGACCACCAGAAACACAAGCCCCAGTATCACGTACCTAACCCTAACCATATGTGAATGCTCTAATAAATCTCAATATGTTTTGTTACTTCATATAAAGTGAACAAAACACATTTAAATAATCATTTGATAGATCTTTGAGCCACATGAACACTGCACCCATGAGGTAGCATGGCCGAGCGGTCTAAGGCGCTGGATTAAGGCTCCAGTCTCTTCGGAGGCGTGGGTTCAAATCCCACTGCTGCCATATTTATTATTGATATATATTGTTAGAGGTTGATGTTTTCATTGTTCTATCCACAAGAATGCAATTCAATTAAAAAGTAAGTGTTCATCATCACATTGTTATAACAGCTAATTTCTTTCTTTGCTAACTTCCCAAAGCTGCCATATACATTTTCCAAAGAAAATGTCAGTGATTGGTTTCAAAGTGGTAAACTCGGCTAAAATGCAAATTAATTCAAAATTAACCATTTCTCATCTAGATTGCATGGCAACCAATATTCTTTTTTAAAAAAAATCTTTTCTCACTTATGTTAAGAGCAACTAAAATGCTTAACATAAAACATATTTTTACGTATTTCTTTAATACAACAACAACATTTTCTGTAATTCTAGTTCTAGATTCCAGACTGTGAGAAACTATGAGTTACCTTTAAGTGTGGTAGCATGGCCGAGCGGTCTAAGGCGCTGGATTTAGGCTCCAGTCTCTTCGGAGGCGTGGGTTCAAATCCCACTGCTGCCATAATTATCTTCCAAAAACAAAATCAGTTATTTTCTCTTAAAGTTCAAATTCTATCTGGTGTATGATAGTTGCTGGGACAATTCAACAACAGAGTTCAAAAAAGTTTATCATATTTACTAGATACTTTTCAAAAATATTTCTAAAGACTGTAAAGACATAAAAATTAACGAAGTGATTACAATTGGATGCATTGGGCATCCTGGCATTCGGGAAGCTGCAAGTCAGAAAACTGATAGCAGAATCCCAAACACTGGTAAAACGACTGATTGTGGAACTCTGTCCTATGTGTAGGGGATGTTATGGTTCAATGGCAGGTGGTGGAGTAATGGTTAGGCACTAAGAAGGGAGGTTAAGAGTTTGAAACTATAGGAGTATGTTTAAGGTTAAGATGCTGATAGGAAGGGTCATGGTAAGATACTAAGAGGTTTTGGGGTTAGGCATTGGAAGGAAAAGAATTAAGGATAGGCTGCAGGTATGTTCAGTGTTAGAGTTAGGAGCTCGATGTTGAAAGTTAGAAGGCTTGCCTAGCAAGTGTCAGTATTGTGAGCATTGAGATGTCCCTAATATTGCAATGACCACCAGAAACCCAAGCACCAGTATCACGTACCTAACCCTAACCATATGTGAATGCTCTAATAAATCTCAATATGTTTTGTTACTTCATATAAAGTGAACAAAACACATTTAAATAATCATTTGATAGATCTTTGAGCCACATGAACACTGCACCCATGAGGTAGCATGGCCGAGCGGTCTAAGGCGCTGGATTAAGGCTCCAGTCTCTTCGGAGGCGTGGGTTCAAATCCCACTGCTGCCATATTTGTTATTGATATTTATATTGTTAGAGGTTGATGTTTTCATTGTTCTATCCACAAGAATGTAATTCAATTAAAAAGTAAGTGTTCATCATCACATTGTTATAACAGCTAATTTCTTTCTTTGCTAACTTCCCAAAGCTGCCATATAAATTTTCCAAAGAAAATGTCAGTAATTGGTTTCAAAGTGGTAAACTCGACTAAAATGCAAATTAATTAAAAATTAACCATTTCTCATCTAGATTGCATGGCAACCAATATTCTTTTTAAAAAAATCTTTTCTCACTTATGTTAAGAGCATCTAAAATGCTTAACATAAAACATATTTTTACGTATTTCTTTAATACAACAACAACATTTTCTGTAATTCTAGTTCTAGATTCCAGACTGTGAGAAACTATGAGCTACTTTTAAGTGTGGTAGCATGGCCGAGCGGTCTAAGGCGCTGGATTTAGGCTCCAGTCTCTTCAGAGGCGTGGGTTCAAATCCCACTGCTGCCATAATTATCTTCCAAAAACAAAATCAGTTATTTTCTCTTAAAGTTCAAATTCTATCTGGTGTATGATAGTTGCTGGGACAATTCAACAACAGAGTTCAAAAAAGTTTATCATATTTAATAGATACTTTTCAAAAATATTTCTAAAGACTGTAAAGACATAAAAATTAACTTGAAGTGATTACAATTGGATGCATTGGGCATCCTGGCATTCGGGAAGCTGCAAGTCAGGAAACTGATAGCAGAATCCCAAACACTGGTAAAACGACTGATTTTGGAACTCTGTCCTATGTGTAGGGGATGTTATGGTTCAATGGCAGGTGGTGGGGTAATGGTTAGGCACTAAGAAGGGAGGTTAAGAGTTTGAAACTATAGGAGTATGTTTAAGGTTAAGATGCTGATAGGAAGGGTCATGGTAAGATACTAAGAGGTTTTGGGGTTAGGCATTGGAAGGAAAAGAATTAAGGATAGGCTGCAGGTATGTTCAGTGTTAGAGTTAGGAGCTCGATGTTGAAAGTTAGAAGGCTTGCCTAGCAAGTGTCAGTATTGTGAGCATTGAGATGTCCCTAATATTGCAATGACCACCAGAAACCCAAGCACCAGTATCACATACCTAACCCTAACCATATGTGAATGCTCTAATAAATCTCAATATGTTTTGTCAGTGATTGGTTTCAAAGTGGTAAACTCGACTAAAATGCAAATTAATAAAAAATTAACCATTTCTCATCTAGATTGCATGGCAACCAATATTCTTTTTAAAAAAAATCTTTTCTCACTTATGTTAAGAGCATCTAAAATGCTTAACATAAAACATATTTTTACGTATTTCTTTAATACAACAACAACATTTTCTGTAATTCTAGTTCTAGATTCCAGACTGTGAGAAACTATGAGTTACCTTTAAGTGTGGTAGCATGGATAGGAAGGGTCATGGTAAGATACTAAGAGGTTTTGGGGTTAGGCATGGAAGAAAAAGAATTAAGGATAGGCTGCAGGTATGTTCAGTGTTAAAGTTAGGGGCTCGATGTTGAAAGTTAGAAGGCTTACCTAGCAAGTGTCTGAATTGTGAGCATTGAGATGTCCCTAATATTGCAATGACCACCAGAAACACAAGCCCCAGTATCACGTACCTAACCCTAACCATATGTGAATGCTCTAATAAATCTCAATATGTTTTGTTACTTCATATAAAGTGAACAAAACACATTTAAATAATCATTTGATAGATCTTTGAGCCACATGAACACTGCACCCATGAGGTAGCATGGCCGAGCGGTCTAAGGCGCTGGATTAAGGCTCCAGTCTCTTCGGAGGCGTGGGTTCAAATCCCACTGCTGCCATATTTATTATTGATATATATTGTTAGAGGTTGATGTTTTCATTGTTCTATCCACAAGAATGCAATTCAATTAAAAAGTAAGTGTTCATCATCACATTGTTATAACAGCTAATTTCTTTCTTTGCTAACTTCCCAAAGCTGCCATATACATTTTCCAAAGAAAATGTCAGTGATTGGTTTCAAAGTGGTAAACTCGGCTAAAATGCAAATTAATTCAAAATTAACCATTTCTCATCTAGATTGCATGGCAACCAATATTCTTTTTTAAAAAAAATCTTTTCTCACTTATGTTAAGAGCAACTAAAATGCTTAACATAAAACATATTTTTACGTATTTCTTTAATACAACAACAACATTTTCTGTAATTCTAGTTCTAGATTCCAGACTGTGAGAAACTATGAGTTACCTTTAAGTGTGGTAGCATGGCCGAGCGGTCTAAGGCGCTGGATTTAGGCTCCAGTCTCTTCGGAGGCGTGGGTTCAAATCCCACTGCTGCCATAATTATCTTCCAAAAACAAAATCAGTTATTTTCTCTTAAAGTTCAAATTCTATCTGGTGTATGATAGTTGCTGGGACAATTCAACAACAGAGTTCAAAAAAGTTTATCATATTTACTAGATACTTTTCAAAAATATTTCTAAAGACTGTAAAGACATAAAAATTAACGAAGTGATTACAATTGGATGCATTGGGCATCCTGGCATTCGGGAAGCTGCAAGTCAGAAAACTGATAGCAGAATCCCAAACACTGGTAAAACGACTGATTGTGGAACTCTGTCCTATGTGTAGGGGATGTTATGGTTCAATGGCAGGTGGTGGAGTAATGGTTAGGCACTAAGAAGGGAGGTTAAGAGTTTGAAACTATAGGAGTATGTTTAAGGTTAAGATGCTGATAGGAAGGGTCATGGTAAGATACTAAGAGGTTTTGGGGTTAGGCATTGGAAGGAAAAGAATTAAGGATAGGCTGCAGGTATGTTCAGTGTTAGAGTTAGGAGCTCGATGTTGAAAGTTAGAAGGCTTGCCTAGCAAGTGTCAGTATTGTGAGCATTGAGATGTCCCTAATATTGCAATGACCACCAGAAACCCAAGCACCAGTATCACGTACCTAACCCTAACCATATGTGAATGCTCTAATAAATCTCAATATGTTTTGTTACTTCATATAAAGTGAACAAAACACATTTAAATAATCATTTGATAGATCTTTGAGCCACATGAACACTGCACCCATGAGGTAGCATGGCCGAGCGGTCTAAGGCGCTGGATTAAGGCTCCAGTCTCTTCGGAGGCGTGGGTTCAAATCCCACTGCTGCCATATTTGTTATTGATATTTATATTGTTAGAGGTTGATGTTTTCATTGTTCTATCCACAAGAATGTAATTCAATTAAAAAGTAAGTGTTCATCATCACATTGTTATAACAGCTAATTTCTTTCTTTGCTAACTTCCCAAAGCTGCCATATAAATTTTCCAAAGAAAATGTCAGTAATTGGTTTCAAAGTGGTAAACTCGACTAAAATGCAAATTAATTAAAAATTAACCATTTCTCATCTAGATTGCATGGCAACCAATATTCTTTTTAAAAAAATCTTTTCTCACTTATGTTAAGAGCATCTAAAATGCTTAACATAAAACATATTTTTACGTATTTCTTTAATACAACAACAACATTTTCTGTAATTCTAGTTCTAGATTCCAGACTGTGAGAAACTATGAGCTACTTTTAAGTGTGGTAGCATGGCCGAGCGGTCTAAGGCGCTGGATTTAGGCTCCAGTCTCTTCAGAGGCGTGGGTTCAAATCCCACTGCTGCCATAATTATCTTCCAAAAACAAAATCAGTTATTTTCTCTTAAAGTTCAAATTCTATCTGGTGTATGATAGTTGCTGGGACAATTCAACAACAGAGTTCAAAAAAGTTTATCATATTTAATAGATACTTTTCAAAAATATTTCTAAAGACTGTAAAGACATAAAAATTAACTTGAAGTGATTACAATTGGATGCATTGGGCATCCTGGCATTCGGGAAGCTGCAAGTCAGGAAACTGATAGCAGAATCCCAAACACTGGTAAAACGACTGATTTTGGAACTCTGTCCTATGTGTAGGGGATGTTATGGTTCAATGGCAGGTGGTGGGGTAATGGTTAGGCACTAAGAAGGGAGGTTAAGAGTTTGAAACTATAGGAGTATGTTTAAGGTTAAGATGCTGATAGGAAGGGTCATGGTAAGATACTAAGAGGTTTTGGGGTTAGGCATTGGAAGGAAAAGAATTAAGGATAGGCTGCAGGTATGTTCAGTGTTAGAGTTAGGAGCTCGATGTTGAAAGTTAGAAGGCTTGCCTAGCAAGTGTCAGTATTGTGAGCATTGAGATGTCCCTAATATTGCAATGACCACCAGAAACCCAAGCACCAGTATCACATACCTAACCCTAACCATATGTGAATGCTCTAATAAATCTCAATATGTTTTGTCAGTGATTGGTTTCAAAGTGGTAAACTCGACTAAAATGCAAATTAATAAAAAATTAACCATTTCTCATCTAGATTGCATGGCAACCAATATTCTTTTTAAAAAAAATCTTTTCTCACTTATGTTAAGAGCATCTAAAATGCTTAACATAAAACATATTTTTACGTATTTCTTTAATACAACAACAACATTTTCTGTAATTCTAGTTCTAGATTCCAGACTGTGAGAAACTATGAGTTACCTTTAAGTGTGGTAGCATGGATAGGAAGGGTCATGGTAAGATACTAAGAGGTTTTGGGGTTAGGCATGGAAGAAAAAGAATTAAGGATAGGCTGCAGGTATGTTCAGTGTTAAAGTTAGGGGCTCGATGTTGAAAGTTAGAAGGCTTACCTAGCAAGTGTCTGAATTGTGAGCATTGAGATGTCCCTAATATTGCAATGACCACCAGAAACACAAGCCCCAGTATCACGTACCTAACCCTAACCATATGTGAATGCTCTAATAAATCTCAATATGTTTTGTTACTTCATATAAAGTGAACAAAACACATTTAAATAATCATTTGATAGATCTTTGAGCCACATGAACACTTCACCCATGAGGTAGCATGGCCGAGCGGTCTAAGGCGCTGGATTAAGGCTCCAGTCTCTTCGGAGGCGTGGGTTCAAATCCCACTGCTGCCATATTTATTATTGATATATATTGTTAGAGGTTGATGTTTTCATTGTTCTATCCACAAGAATGCAATTCAATTAAAAAGTAAGTGTTCATCATCACATTGTTATAACAGCTAATTTCTTTCTTTGCTAACTTCCCAAAGCTGCCATATACATTTTCCAAAGAAAATGTCAGTGATTGGTTTCAAAGTGGTAAACTCGGCTAAAATGCAAATTAATTCAAAATTAACCATTTCTCATCTAGATTGCATGGCAACCAATATTCTTTTTTAAAAAAAATCTTTTCTCACTTATGTTAAGAGCAACTAAAATGCTTAACATAAAACATATTTTTACGTATTTCTTTAATACAACAACAACATTTTCTGTAATTCTAGTTCTAGATTCCAGACTGTGAGAAACTATGAGTTACCTCTAAGTGTGGTAGCATGGCCGAGCGGTCTAAGGCGCTGGATTTAGGCTCCAGTCTCTTCGGAGGCGTGGGTTCAAATCCCACTGCTGCCATAATTATCTTCCAAAAACAAAATCAGTTATTTTCTCTTAAAGTTCAAATTCTATCTGGTGTATGATAGTTGCTGGGACAATTCAACAACAGAGTTCAAAAAAGTTTATCATATTTAATAGATACTTTTCAAAAATATTTCTAAAGACTGTAAAGACATAAAAATTAACTTGAAGTGATTACAATTGGATGCATTGGGCATCCTGGCATTCGGGAAGCTGCAAGTCAGGAAACTGATAGCAGAATCCCAAACACTGGTAAAACGACTGATTTTGGAACTCTGTCCTATGTGTAGGGGATGTTATGGTTCAATGGCAGGTGGTGGGGTAATGGTTAGGCACTAAGAAGGAAGGTTAAGAGTTTGAAACTATAGGAGTATGTTTAAGGTTAAGATGCTGATAGGAAGGGTCATGGTAAGATACTAAGAGGTTTTGGGGTTAGGCATTGGAAGGAAAAGAATTAAGGATAGGCTGCAGGTATGTTCAGTGTTAGAGTTAGGAGCTCGATGTTGAAAGTTAGAAGGCTTGCCTAGCAAGTGTCAGTATTGTGAGCATTGAGATGTCCCTAATATTGCAATGACCACCAGAAACCCAAGCACCAGTATCACATACCTAACCCTAACCATATGTGAATGCTCTAATAAATCTCAATATGTTTTGTTACTTCATATAAAGTGAACAAAACACATTTAAATAATCATTTGATAGATCTTTGAGCCACATGAACACTGCACCCATGAGGTAGCATGGCCGAGCGGTCTAAGGCGCTGGATTAAGGCTCCAGTCTCTTCGGAGGCGTGAGTTCAAATCCCACTGCTGCCATATTTGTTATTGATATATATATTGTTAGAGGTTGATGTTTTCATTGTTCTATCCACAAGAATGTAATTCAATTAAAAAGTAAGTGTTCATCATCACATTGTTATAACAGCTAATTTCTTTCTTTGCTAACTTCCCAAAGCTGCCATATAAATTTTCCAAAGAAAATGTCAGTAATTGGTTTCAAAGTGGTAAACTCGACTAAAATGCAAATTAATTAAAAATTAACCATTTCTCATCTAGATTGCATGGCAACCAATATTCTTTTTAAAAAAATCTTTTCTCACTTATGTTAAGAGCATCTAAAATGCTTAACATAAAACATATTTTTACGTATTTCTTTAATACAACAACAACATTTTCTGTAATTCTAGTTCTAGATTCCAGACTGTGAGAAACTATGAGTTACCTTTAAGTGTGGTAGCATGGCCGAGCGGTCTAAGGCGCTGGATTTAGGCTCCAGTCTCTTCGGAGGCGTGGGTTCAAATCCCACTGCTGCCATAATTATCTTCCAAAAACAAAATCAGTTATTTTCTCTTAAAGTTCAAATTCTATCTGGTGTATGATAGTTGCTGGGACAATTCAACAACAGAGTTCAAAAAAGTTTATCATATTTACTAGATACTTTTCAAAAATATTTCTAAAGACTGTAGAGACATAAAAATTAACTTGAAGTGATTACAATTGGATGCATTGGGCATCCTGGCATTCGGGAAGCTGCAAGTCAGGAAACTGATAGCAGAATCCCAAACACTGGTAAAACGACTGATTTTGGAACTCTGTCCTATGTGTAGGGGATGTTATGGTTCAATGGCAGGTGGTGGGGTAATGGTTAGGCACTAAGAAGGGAGGTTAAGAGTTTGAAACTATAGGAGTATGTTTAAGGTTAAGATGCTGATAGGAAGGGTCATGGTAAGATACTAAGAGGTTTTGGGGTTAGGCATTGGAAGGAAAAGAATTAAGGATAGGCTGCAGGTATGTTCAGTGTTAGAGTTAGGAGCTCGATGTTGAAAGTTAGAAGGCTTGCCTAGCAAGTGTCAGTATTGTGAGCATTGAGATGTCCCTAATATTGCAATGACCACCAGAAACCCAAGCACCAGTATCACATACCTAACCCTAACCATATGTGAATGCTCTAATAAATCTCAATATGTTTTGTCAGTGATTGGTTTCAAAGTGGTAAACTCGACTAAAATGCAAATTAATAAAAAATTAACCATTTCTCATCTAGATTGCATGGCAACCAATATTCTTTTTAAAAAAAATCTTTTCTCACTTATGTTAAGAGCATCTAAAATGCTTAACATAAAACATATTTTTACGTATTTCTTTAATACAACAACAACATTTTCTGTAATTCTAGTTCTAGATTCCAGACTGTGAGAAACTATGAGTTACCTTTAAGTGTGGTAGCATGGATAGGAAGGGTCATGGTAAGATACTAAGAGGTTTTGGGGTTAGGCATGGAAGAAAAAGAATTAAGGATAGGCTGCAGGTATGTTCAGTGTTAAAGTTAGGGGCTCGATGTTGAAAGTTAGAAGGCTTACCTAGCAAGTGTCTGAATTGTGAGCATTGAGATGTCCCTAATATTGCAATGACCACCAGAAACACAAGCCCCAGTATCACGTACCTAACCCTAACCATATGTGAATGCTCTAATAAATCTCAATATGTTTTGTTACTTCATATAAAGTGAACAAAACACATTTAAATAATCATTTGATAGATCTTTGAGCCACATGAACACTGCACCCATGAGGTAGCATGGCCGAGCGGTCTAAGGCGCTGGATTAAGGCTCCAGTCTCTTCGGAGGCGTGGGTTCAA
>NC_139222.1:206676590-206699090 GCF_055691185.1 Crinia signifera
CAGTATTGTGAGCATTGAGATGTCCCTAATATTGCAATGACCACCAGAAACCCAAGCACCAGTATCACATACCTAACCCTAACCATATGTGAATGCTCTAATAAATCTCAATATGTTTTGTCAGTGATTGGTTTCAAAGTGGTAAACTCGACTAAAATGCAAATTAATAAAAAATTAACCATTTCTCATCTAGATTGCATGGCAACCAATATTCTTTTTAAAAAAAATCTTTTCTCACTTATGTTAAGAGCATCTAAAATGCTTAACATAAAACATATTTTTACGTATTTCTTTAATACAACAACAACATTTTCTGTAATTCTAGTTCTAGATTCCAGACTGTGAGAAACTATGAGTTACCTTTAAGTGTGGTAGCATGGATAGGAAGGGTCATGGTAAGATACTAAGAGGTTTTGGGGTTAGGCATGGAAGAAAAAGAATTAAGGATAGGCTGCAGGTATGTTCAGTGTTAAAGTTAGGGGCTCGATGTTGAAAGTTAGAAGGCTTACCTAGCAAGTGTCTGAATTGTGAGCATTGAGATGTCCCTAATATTGCAATGACCACCAGAAACACAAGCCCCAGTATCACGTACCTAACCCTAACCATATGTGAATGCTCTAATAAATCTCAATATGTTTTGTTACTTCATATAAAGTGAACAAAACACATTTAAATAATCATTTGATAGATCTTTGAGCCACATGAACACTGCACCCATGAGGTAGCATGGCCGAGCGGTCTAAGGCGCTGGATTAAGGCTCCAGTCTCTTCGGAGGCGTGGGTTCAAATCCCACTGCTGCCATATTTATTATTGATATATATTGTTAGAGGTTGATGGTTTCATTGTTCTATCCACAAGAATGCAATTCAATTAAAAAGTAAGTGTTCATCATCACATTGTTATAACAGCTAATTTCTTTCTTTGCTAACTTCCCAAAGCTGCCATATAAATTTTCCAAAGAAAATGTCAGTAATTGGTTTCAAAGTGGTAAACTCGACTAAAATGCAAATTAATTAAAAATTAACCATTTCTCATCTAGATTGCATGGCAACCAATATTCTTTTTAAAAAAATCTTTTCTCACTTATGTTAAGAGCATCTAAAATGCTTAACATAAAACATATTTTTACGTATTTCTTTAATACAACAACAACATTTTCTGTAATTCTAGTTCTAGATTCCAGACTGTGAGAAACTATGAGTTACCTTTAAGTGTGGTAGCATGGCCGAGCGGTCTAAGGCGCTGGATTTAGGCTCCAGTCTCTTCGGAGGCGTGGGTTCAAATCCCACTGCTGCCATAATTATCTTCCAAAAACAAAATCAGTTATTTTCTCTTAAAGTTCAAATTCTATCTGGTGTATGATAGTTGCTGGGACAATTCAACAACAGAGTTCAAAAAAGTTTATCATATTTACTAGATACTTTTCAAAAATATTTCTAAAGACTGTAGAGACATAAAAATTAACTTGAAGTGATTACAATTGGATGCATTGGGCATCCTGGCATTCGGGAAGCTGCAAGTCAGGAAACTGATAGCAGAATTCCAAACACTGGTAAAACGACTGATTTTGGAACTCTGTCCTATGTGTAGGGGATGTTATGGTTCAATGGCAGGGGGTGGGGTAATGGTTAGGCACTAAGAAGGGAGGTTAAGAGTTTGAAACTATAGGAGTATGTTTAAGGTTATGATGCAGATAGGAAGGGTCATGGTAAGATACTAAGAGGTTTTGGGGTTAGGCATTGGAAGGAAAAGAATTAAGGATAGGCTGCAGGTATGTTCAGTGTTAGAGTTAGGAGCTCGATGTTGAAAGTTAGAAGGCTTGCCTAGCAAGTGTCAGTATTGTGAGCATTGAGATGTCCCTAATATTGCAATGACCACCAGAAACCCAAGCCCCAGTATCACGTACCTAAACCTAACTATATGTGAATGCTCTAATAAATCTCAATATGTTTTGTTACTTCATATAAAGTGAACAAAACACATTTAAATAATCATTTGATAGATTTTTGAGCCACATGAACACTGCACCCATGAGGTAGCATGGCCGAGCGGTCTAAGGCGCTGGATTAAGGCTCCAGTCTCTTTGGTGGCGTGGGTTCAAATCCCACTGCTGCCACATTTATTATTGATATATATATTGTTAGAGGTTGATGTTTTCATTGTTCTATCCACAAGAATGCAATTCAATTAAAAAGTAAGTGTTCATCATCACATTGTTATAACAGCTAATTTCTTTCTTTGCTAACTTCCCAAAGCTGCCATATAAATTTTCCAAAGAAAATGTCAGTAATTGGTTTCAAAGTGGTAAACTCGACTAAAATGCAAATTAATTAAAAATTAACCATTTCTCATCTAGATTGCATGGCAACCAATATTCTTTTTAAAAAAAATCTTTTCTCACTTATGTTAAGAGCATCTAAAATGCCTAACATAAAACATATTTTTACGTATTTCTTTAATACAACAACAACATTTTCTGTAATTCTAGTTCTAGATTCCAGACTGTGAGAAACTATGAGTTACCTTTAAGTGTGGTAGCATGGCCGAGCGGTCTAAGGCGCTGGATTTAAGCTCCAGTCTCTTCGGAGGCGTGGGTTCAAATCCCACTGCTTCAATAATTATCTTCCAAAAACAAAATCAGTTATTTTCTCTTAAAGTTCAAATTCTATCTGGTGTATGATAGTTGCTGGGACAATTCAACAGCAGAGTTCAAAAAAGTTTATCATATTTAATAGATACTTTTCAAAAATATTTCTAAAGACTGTAAAGACATAAAAATTAACTTGAAGTGATTACAATTGGATGCATTGGGCATCCTGGCATTCGGGAAGCTGCAAGTCACGAAACTGATAGCAGAATCCCAAACACTGGTAAAACGACTGATTTTGGAACTCTGTCCTATGTGTAGGGGATGTTATGGTTCAATGGCAGGTGGCGGGGTAATGGTTAGGCACTAAGAAGGGAGGTTAAGAGTTTGAAACTATAGGAGTATGTTTAAGGTTAAGATGCTGATAGGAAGGGTCATGGTAAGATACTAAGAGGTTTTGGGGTTAGGCATTGGAAGGAAAAGAAATAAGGATAGGCTGCAGGTATGTTCAGTGTTAGAGTTAGGAGCTCGATGTTGAAAGTTAGAAGGCTTGCCTAGCAAGTGTCAGTATTGTGAGCATTGAGATGTCCCTAATATTGCAATGACCACCAGAAACCCAAGCACCAGTATCACGTACCTAACCCTAACCATATGTGAATGCTCTAATAAATCTCAATATGTTTTGTCAGTGATTGGTTTCAAAGTGGTAAACTCGACTAAAATGCAAATTAATTAAAAATTAACCATTTCTCATCTAGATTGCATGGCAACCAATATTCTTTTTAAAAAAAAATCTTTTCTTACTTATGTTAAGAGCAACTAAAATGCTTAACATAAAACATATTTTTACGTATTTCTTTAATACAACAACAACATTTTCTGTAATTCTAGTTCTAGATTCCAGACTGTGAGAAACTATGAGCTACATTTAAGTGTGGTAGCATGGCCGAGCGGTCTAACGCGCTGGATTAAGGCTCCAGTCTCTTCGGAGGCGTTGGTTCAAATCCCACTGCTGCCACATTTATTATTGATATATATATTGTTAGAGGTTGATGTTTTCATTGTTCTATCCACAAGAATGCAATTCAATTAAAAAGTAAGTGTTCATCATCACATTGTTATAACAGCTAATTTCTTTCTTTGCTAACTTCCCAAAGCTGCCATATAAATTTTCCAAAGAAAATGTCAGTGATTGGTTTCAAAGTGGTAAACTCGACTAAAATGCAAATTAATTAAAAATTAACCATTTCTCATCTAGATTGCATGGCAACCAATATTCTTTTTAAAAAAAATCTTTTCTCACTTATGTTAAGAGCATCTAAAATGCTTAACATAAAACATATTTAATACAACAACAACATTTTCTGTAATTCTAGTTCTAGATTCCAGACTGTGAGAAACTATGAGTTACCTTTAAGTGTGGTAGCATGGCCGAGCGGTCTAAGGCGCTGGATTTAGGCTCCAGTCTCTTCGGAGGCGTGGGTTCAAATCCCACTGCTGCCATAATTATCTTCCAAAAACAAAATCAGTTGTTTTCTCTTAAAGTTCAAATTCTATCTGGTGTATGATAGTTGCTGGGACAATTCAACAACAGAGTTCAAAAAAGTTTATCATATTTACTAGATACTTTTCAAAAATATTTCTAAAGACTGTAGAGACATAAAAATTAACTTGAAGTGATTACAATTGGATGCATTGGGCATCCTGGCATTCGGGAAGCTGCAAGTCAGGAAACTGATAGCAGAATCCCAAACGCTGGTAAAACGACTGATTTTGGAACTCTGTCCTATGTGTAGGGGATGTTATGGTTCAATGGCAGGGGGTGGGGTAATGGTTAGGCACTAAGAAGGGAGGTTAAGAGTTTGAAACTATAGGAGTATGTTTAAGGTTATGATGCAGATAGGAAGGGTCATGGTAACATACTAAGAGGTTTTGGGGTTAGGCATTGGAAGGAAAAGAATTAAGGATAGGCTGCAGGTATGTTCAGTGTTAGAGTTAGGAGCTCGATGTTGAAAGTTAGAAGGCTTGCCTAGCAAGTGTCAGTATTGTGAGCATTGAGATGTCCCTAATATTGCAATGACCACCAGAAACCCAAGCCCCAGTATCACGTACCTAACCCTAACCATATGTGAATGCTCTAATAAATCTCAATATGTTTTGTTACTTCATATAAAGTGAACAAAACACATTTAAATAATCATTTGATAGATTTTTGAGCCACATGAACACTGCACCCATGAGGTAGCATGGCCGAGCGGTCTAAGGCGCTGGATTAAGGCTCCAGTCTCTTCGGAGGCGTGGGTTCAAATCCCACTGCTGCCATAATTATTTTCCAAAAACAAAATCAGTTATTTTCTCTTAAAGTTCAAATTATATCTGGTGTATGATAGTTGCTGGGACAATTCAACAACAGAGTTCAAAAAAGTTTATCATATTTACTAGATACTTTTCAAAAATATTTCTAAAGACTGTAAAGACATAAAAATTAACTTGAAGTTATTACAATTGGATGCATTGGGCATCCTGGCATTCGGGAAGCTGCAAGTCAGGAAACTGATAGCAGAATCCCAAACACTGGTAAAACGACTGATTTTGGAACTCTGTCCTATGTGTAGGGGATGTTATGGTTCAATGGCAGGGGGTAGGGTAATGGTTAGGCACTAAGAAGGGAGGTTAAGAGTTTGAAACTATAGGAGTATGTTTAAGGTTATGATGCAGATAGGAAGGGTCATGGTAAGATACTAAGAGGTTTTGGGGTTAGGCATTGGAAGGAAAAGAATTAAGGATAGGCTGCAGGTATGTTCAGTGTTAGAGTTAGGAGCTCGATGTTGAAAGTTAGAAGGCTTGCCTAGCAAGTGTCAGTATTGTGAGCATTGAGATGTCCCTAATATTGCAATGACCACCAGAAACCCAAGCCCCAGTATCACGTACCTAACCCTAACCATATGTGAATGCTCTAATAAATCTCAATATGTTTTGTTACTTCATATAAAGTGAACAAAACACATTTAAATAATCATTTGATAGATTTTTGAGCCACATGAACACTGCACCCCTGAGGTAGCATGGCCGAGCGGTCTAAGGCGCTGGATTAAGGCTCCAGTCTCTTCGGAGGCGTGGGTTCAAATCCCACTGCTGCCATATTTATTATTGATATATATTGTTAGAGGTTGATGTTTTCATTTTTCTATCCACAAGAATGCAATTCAATTAAAAAGTAAGTGTTCATCATCACATTGTTATAACAGCTAATTTCTTTCTTTGCTAACTTCCCAAAGCTGCCATATACATTTTCCAAAGAAAATGTCAGTGATTGGTTTCAAAATGGTAAACTCGGCTAAAATGCAAATTAATTAAAAATTAACCATTTCTCATCTAGATTGCATGGCAACCAATATTCTTTTTAAAAAAAAATCTTTTCTCACTTATGTTAAGAGCAACTAAAATGCTTAACATAAAACATATTTTTACGTATTTCTTTAATACAACAACAACATTTTCTGTAATTCTAGTTCTAGATTCCAGACTGTGAGAAACTATGAGCTACTTTTAAGTGTGGTAGCATGGCCGAGCGGTCTAAGGTGCTGGATTTAGGCTCCAGTCTCTTCGGAGGCGTGGGTTCAAATCCCACTGCTGCCATAATTATCTTCCAAAAACAAAATCAGTTATTTTCTCTTAAAGTTCAAATTCTATCTGGTGTATGATAGTTGCTGGGACAATTCAACAACAGAGTTCAAAAAAGTTTATCATATTTACTAGATACTTTTCAAAAATATTTCTAAAGACTGTAAAGACATAAAAATTAACTTGAAGTGATTACAATTGGATGCATTGGGCATCCTGGCATTCGGGAAGCTGCAAGTCAGGAAACTGATAGCAGAATCCCAAACACTGGTAAAACGACTGATTTTGGAACTCTGTCCTATGTGTAGGGGATGTTATGGTTCAATGGCAGGTGGTGGGGTAATGGTTAGGCACTAAGAAGGGAGGTTAAGAGTTTGGAACTATAGTAGTATGTTTAAGGTTATGATGCAGATAGGAAGGGTCATGGTAAGATACTAAGAGGTTTTGGGGTTAGGCATGGAAGAAAAAGAATTAAGGCTGAGGTAGCATGGCCGAGTGGTCTAAGGCGCTGGGTTAAGGCTCCAGTCTCTTCGGAGGCGTGGGTTCAAATCCCACTGCTGCCATATTTATTATTGATATATATTGTTAGAGGTTGATGTTTTCATTTTTCTATCCACAAGAATGCAATTCAATTAAAAAGTAAGTGTTCATCATCACATTGTTATAACAGCTAATTTCTTTCTTTGCTAACTTCCCAAAGCTGCCATATACATTTTCCAAAGAAAATGTCAGTGATTGGTTTCAAAGTGGTAAACTCGGCTAAAATGCAAATTAATTAAAAATTAACCATTTCTCATCTAGATTGCATGGCATTCAATATTCTTTTTTAAAAAAAAATCTTTTCTCACTTATGTTAAGAGCAACTAAAATGCTTAACATAAAACATATTTTTACGTATTTATTTAATACAACAACAACATTTTCTGTAATTCTAGTTCTAGATTCCAGACTGTGAGAAACTATGAGCTACTTTTAAGTGTGGTAGCATGGCCGAGCGGTCTAAGGCGCTGGATTTAGGCTCCAGTCTCTTCGGAGGCGTGGGTTCAAATCCCACTGCTGCCATAATTATCTTCCAAAAACAAAATCAGTTATTTTCTCTTAAAGTTCAAATTCTATCTGGTGTATGATAGTTGCTGGGACATTTCAACAACAGAGTTCAAAAAAGTTTATCAGAGTTCAAAAAAGTTTATCATACTTTTCAAAAATATTTCTAAAGACTGTAAAGACATAAAAATTAACTTGAAGTGATTACAATTGGATGCATTGGGCATCCTGGCATTCGGGAAGCTGCAAGTCAGGAAACTGATAGCAGAATCCCAAACACTGGTAAAACGACTGATTTTGGAACTCTGTCCTATGTGTAGGGGATGTTATGGTTCAATGGCAGGTGGTGGGGTAATGGTTAGGCACTAAGAAGGGAGGTTAAGAGTTTGAAACTATAGGAGTATGTTTAAGGTTAAGATGCTGATAGGAAGGGTCATGGTAAGATACTAAGAGGTTTTGGGGTTAGGCATTGGAAGGAAAAGAATTAAGGATAGGCTGCAGGTATGTTCAGTGTTATAGTTAGGAGCTCGATGTTGAAAGTTAGAAGGCTTGCCTAGCAAGTGTCAGTATTGTGAGCATTGAGATGTCCCTAATATTGCAATGACCACCAGAAACCCAAGCACCAGTATCACGTACCTAACCCTAACCATATGTGAATGCTCTAATAAATCTCAATATGTTTTGTTACTTCATATAAAGTGAACAAAACACATTTAAATAATCATTTGATAGATTTTTGAGCCACATGAACACTGCACCCCTGAGGTAGCATGGCCGAGTGGTCTAAGGCGCTGGATTAAGGCTCCAGTCTCTTCGGAGGCGTGGGTTCAAATCCCACTGCTGCCATATTTATTATTGATATATATTGTTAGAGGTTGATGTTTTCATTTTTCTATCCACAAGAATGCAATTCAATTAAAAAGTAAGTGTTCATCATCACATTGTTATAACAGCTAATTTCTTTCTTTGCTAACTTCCCAAAGCTGCCATATACATTTTCCAAAGAAAATGTCAGTGATTGGTTTCAAAGTGGTAAACTCGGCTAAAATGCAAATTAATTAAAAATTAACCATTTCTCATCTAGATTGCATGGCAACCAATATTCTTTTTAAAAAAAAAAATCTTTTCTCACTTATGTTAAGAGCAACTAAAATGCTTAACATAAAACATATTTTTACGTATTTCTTTAATACAACAACAACATTTTCTGTAATTCTAGTTCTAGATTCCAGACTGTGAGAAACTATGAGCTACTTTTAAGTGTGGTAGCATGGCCGAGCGGTCTAAGGCGCTGGATTTAGGCTCCAGTCTCTTCGGAGGCGTGGGTTCAAATCCCACTGCTGCCATAATTATCTTCCAAAAACAAAATCAGTTATTTTCTCTTAAAGTTCAAATTCTATCTGGTGTATGATAGTTGCTGGGACATTTCAACAACAGAGTTCAAAAAAGTTTATCATATTTACTAGATACTTTTCAAAAATATTTCTAAAGACTGTAAAGACATAAAAATTAACTTGAAGTGATTACAATTGGATGCATTGGGCATCCTGGCATTCGGGAAGCTGCAAGTCAGGAAACTGATAGCAGAATCCCAAACACTGGTAAAACGACTGATTTTCGAACTCTGTCCTATGTGTAGGGGATGTTATGGTTCAATGGCAGGTGGTGGGGTAATGGTTAGGCACTAAGAAGGGAGGTTAAGAGTTTGGAACTATAGTAGTATGTTTAAGGTTATGATGCAGATAGGAAGGGTCATGGTAAGATACTAAGAGGTTTTGGGGTTAGGCATGGAAGAAAAAGAATTAAGGATAGGCTGCAGGTATGTTCAGTGTTAGAGTTAGGGGCTCGATGTTGAAAGTTAGAAGGCTTACCTAGCAAGTGTCTGAATTGTGAGCATTGAGATGTCCCTAATATTGCAATGACCACCAGAAACACAAGCCCCAGTATCACGTACCTAACCCTAACCATATGTGAATGCTCTAATAAATCTCAATATGTTTTGTTACTTCATATAAAGTGAACAAAACACATTTAAAAAATCATTTGACAGATCTTTGAGCCACATGAACACTGCACCCATGAGGTAGCATGGCTGAGCGGTCTAAGGCGCTGGGTTAAGGCTCCAGTCTCTTCGGAGGCGTGGGTTCAAATCCCACTGCTGCCATAATTATTTTCCAAAAACAAAATCAGTTATTTTCTCTTAAAGTTCAAATTCTATCTGGTGTATGATAGTTGCTGGGACAATTCAACAACAGAGTTCAAAAAAGTTTATCATATTTACTAGATACTTTTCAAAAATATTTCTAAAGACTGTAAAGACCTAAATATTAACTTGAAGTGATTACAATTGGATGCATTGGGCATCCTGGCATTCGGGAAGCTGCAAGTCAGGAAACTGATAGCAGAATCCCAAACACTGGTAAAACGACTGATTTTGGAACTCTGTCCTATGTGTAGGGGCTGTTATGGTTCAATGGCAGGTGGTGGGGTAATGGTTAGGCACTAAGAAGGGAGGTTAAGAGTTTGAAACTATAGGAGTATGTTTAAGGTTAAGATGCTGATAGGAAGGGTCATGGTAAGATACTAAGAGGTTTTGGGGTTAGGCATTGGAAGGAAAAGAATTAAGGATAGGCTGCAGGTATGTTCAGTGTTAGAGTTAGGAGCTCGATGTTGAAAGTTAGAAGGCTTGCCTAGCAAGTGTCAGTATTGTGAGCATTGAGATGTCCCTAATATTGCAATGACCACCAGAAACCCAAGCACCAGTATCACGTACCTAACCCTAACCATATGTGAATGCTCTAATAAATCTCAATATGTTTTGTCAGTGATTGGTTTCAAAGTGGTAAACTCGACTAAAATGCAAATTAATTAAAAATTAACCATTTCTCATCTAGATTGCATGGCAACCAATATTCTTTTTAAAAAAAATCTTTTCTCACTTATGTTAAGAGCATCTAAAATGCTTAACATAAAACATATTTTTACGTATTTCTTTAATACAACAACAACATTTTCTGTAATTCTAGTTCTAGATTCCAGACTGGGAGAAACTATGAGTTACCTTTAAGTGTGGTAGCATGGCCGAGCGGTCTAAGGCGCTGGATTTAGGCTCCAGTCTCTTCGGAGGCGTGGGTTCAAATCCCACTGCTGCCATAATTATCTTCCAAAAACAAAATCAGTTATTTTCTCTTAAAGTTCAAATTCTATCTGGTGTATGATAGTTGCTGGGACAATTCAACAACAGAGTTCAAAAAAGTTTATCATATTTACTAGATACTTTTCAAAAATATTTCTAAAGACTGTAGAGACATAAAAATTAACTTGAAGTGATTACAATTCGATGCATTGGGCATCCTGGCATTCGGGAAGCTGCAAGTCAGGAAACTGATAGCAGAATCCCAAACACTGGTAAAACGACTGATTTTGGAACTCTGTCCTATGTGTAGGGGATGTTATGGTTCAATGGCAGGGGGTGGGGTAATGGTTAGGCACTAAGAAGGGAGGTTAGGGCGTGACCACGGCGGTGCATGAGTGAGCTCAGATGTGCTGAGCTCCGGGCTGCACGACTCTCTCTATGTTCCCGTATTGATCCTTAAGGAAGCCCTGACGCACTCTTTCTATGCTGTGGAACCGGCACGGAGCAGTTATATGGTGTGATGCCCTGAGGTGGTAATGACCGGAGCCCTGCCCTGAACCTTCCTTATTATATATTACAATTAAAGTGAGCTCTCCAACACCGCAAGCAAGAGGAGGAAGTCACTACATCAGCGAGACGCAGTGAGCGCGAAGTGCACGCCGGGTGTGAGACGGCGCGCACTCTACAGCACTGCCGAGAAGTCGAGCCTCGCTGCGTGGCATGCCGAGTGATATGCGCTCTGCCTTCTGAGGGAGAGACAAGGAGAGAACTACTGCCTGCGGCCAGATAAAGCTGTTGACTCCAACTACGAGCTGGTTCTGCAGGAGAAGAACAATCTACACCGGGTGAGAGACGACGGGGATTGACGCTGCAGAGAATTGTGAGAGCAGAAGTGAATGATAAAAGATTCCCCTTGCAGGACATCCGCACTCGGAGTGAGAGGCCAGGTGCGGGATTCTACAGGCTTGTTTCCTACAGCCGCGCTCAGGTGAAACACCATTGAGGCTGACTGTCACGCCGGACGAGAGACGGCGGGTGGATGTGGTGAGTGCGAGAGACTGTAGTGGTTCCTTGTAAAAACGGAGCCAAGTTATTGATCCAGCTGTGAGGGTCTGGATGACGGAGCTTGCTCTTATTACAGAAGATTACCCTTTCAAATCAGCGTCAAGATAGAGAGGGGCTGGTAATAAAGGCAGGAGAACCCTTTATGTGCCATATCAGCTCAGAGAACTGAGTAATCCGGTGCCAAAGGGGTTAGGCATACTCACAGATACAGTAGGAATCAAAGTGTCTAGTGTGCGTGCGCATAGGTCCCCCTGAAAAGATTTGGACGAACTTTCTGCATGCACATGTGAGCATATTGAGTAACCATACGGCCTAGAGAACTGTAAAAATATATAGCAATACATAAGCTCTTAATTGGCTATAGCACAGTGTGGAATTTACTTTAATTGACTTTAATTGAATTGTAAATCTATTACAAAATGGGGAAGACTGGTCAGACTGCGGCGGCCGCTCGCCTTGAAAAATATGCACGCACACAGTCTCAGACCCAGTCTAGCAATTCCTCTCAAAATACTACTCCTCAGACCTCTCCCTCTAAAAATCAACCGTCAAAGGTTCAGCAGCCTACAGAGATAACCCTGCAGCAAGTCTTAGACGCAGTCAATAACAGTGAACAACGTCTCTCACAACAGATTGATAAACTTCAGTCCGATATAATGCTCATTAGAGATGATGCCCAGAAGACAAGGGAAAGGGTTATGGAGATAGAGAAAAGGATGTCTACCGTGGAAGACACTCTACAACCCTTAAAAAAACAAGTTGATACGATAACATCCCAACTCTCCGAACTTAGGGTTAAGCACACCGACCTGGAAGGTCGGATGAGACGGAATAATGTTCGTTTTATTGGTCTAGAGGAGAGAGTGGAAGGGAGAGAGCCTGAAGCTTTCCTAGAGGAATGGCTCAAAAAAGAACTTGGCCAAGCGAATTTATCTGCAGTGTTCCATATTGAGAGAGCCCATCGAATCCCGTCACGTCCTCCCATCCCTGGGGGTTCGCCCCGTACAATGATCGCGAGATTTTTACACTATGGAGACCGTGATAAAGTTCTTAGACTGATAAGGGAAAAGGTGGACTTTGGATATAAAGGATCTAGGGTGGCTGCGTTCCCTGACTTACCCCATGAAGTCCAACGTGATAGAGCCAAATTCCGTGAGGCTAAGGCCAGATTGCGGGACTTGGGTATCAAATATTCAATGTTATATCCATCACGGCTTAGAGTAATTGATGGAGGATCTGTAAAATTTTTTGAGTCAGTTCAGGAGGTATCTAGTTGGATGGATACAGCGCACCCTGGGAAGGTGCAACTGAACACGGAGTAGCCACAATTGTGTAATATTCTGGAAGGATGTGCGTCAGGTTTTTCTTGTTTTTTTTTTTTTTGTTTTTTTTTGTCCGCGGGAAATTAAGAGAGATAATTAATGTTTATGTTGTGTGAAATACTGTATAGGATGCCCGGAGCTCAGCCCGCACTAGGGGTGGTATTTAGGTAGAGCTCCAGAAGAAGAGGGATATGGGGGGGGTATATTTTCTAGGTATGCCTTATTGGGAGGTTATACAGGGAGGGGGGAGGTGAGGGGGTTTATGTTCTATGTTGTGTGTCCTGTTAGTACTTGTCTGCTAAGGGAGAGGGAGGAGGAGTGGGAGCATGAGGAGGGAGAAATAATTAGAGACAGCCTCAGTTTCAGGTTTTGATATTTTTAAATTGAGTTATGGTTAGAATTTTGACCTGGAACTGCAGAGGCCTCAATGATAAAGTTAAGCGGTCTCTTGTTCTTAATCAATGTAAGCACTTGGGAGCAGAGATAATATGTTTACAGGAGACACATCTATATGGGGAAAAGCAATTATCACTTAGGCGCCCATGGCTGCAGAAGGCCTATCATGCTTCTTTTACTAATGCATCACGAGGGGTGTCTGTATTAATTAAAAAATCACTGGCATTTGAACCAATATCAGTAGAGATTGATCAGTACGGGAGATACGTCTTCTTGGAATGTCTGGTAAATGCTGTGAGACTCAATATTCTAGCTATTTATATACCTCCTCCATTTAAATTTGAGGTGATATATAAGGCAATGGATTTTATTGCAGCTAGACCAGACAATGTCTACGTGTGTCTTGGGGATTTCAACATGGTAATGGACCATAAGGTGGATATATGGTCTCCCAGAACTACTAATACTGCTGGTTGTACAAAGTTTGCTAAGATTGTATCTGAATTGGGCTGGATCGATGCTTGGAGGGTTAAATTCCCAGATAGAAGTCAATTTTCATGCTATTCTCCCTCTTATAATAACTTTTCAAGAATCGATTTAGCATTTGTTCCCAAAGACTATGTCAACAAGATCTCTGAGATCGAATATCATGCTAGAGGTATTTCTGATCACGCTCCACTAGTTATCCAGTATGATACTGAGTCTCTTCGAGGGAATTCTTATTGGAAGTTTTGGCCTGGATGGCTGGTGAAGCTGGATCCAGAATTAATTAGGGTAGAGATGGACGGTTATTTTGGTATCAATGTCGACTCAGCAAACCCAATGGTTGTATGGGATTCATTTAAAGCATTTATAAGGGGTATTCTGATAAAAGAGACTGCCCAGATTAAAAGATCAATATACGCAGCAGAGTTGACCCTGGAAAAGAATATGTTGACCCTTGAACAAAAGTTTTTATTAGACAGGGCCGAGGTCAGTAGACAGGAATGGCTAAGCGCGCAAAGAGCCTGGATATGCCATCTACAGGATATGGCCAAGTATAGATTATTAAAAAATTCCCATAGAAATTATTTGCATGGTGATAAGGCTGGGAAATTGTTGGCATATATGTCAAAGTTAGATAGACCAGCTAACACGATTGTGAGTTTAAAAACAGACACCGGGGAAATTATAACTGAAACACCCAAGATAGCAGATAGGCTCGCCTCCTACTTTAAAGAAATATACCAGTCTAAGATAAAGGTTAGCGGGATAGAATGCAAAAACTATATTTTAGGTATAGATTTGCCCAAACTGTCGTTGGAGGCGTCCGCGATACTCGATCAGCCAATTACCAATGAGGAAGTTATATTCGCAATAAAGAATCTTTCGGGGGGAAGGCACCAGGTGCTGACGGCCTCCCGGTAGAATTGTACAGGGTCTTTTCGGATATATTGGCCCCAAGACTTACATATATTTATCAGTCGGTGGAAGAAGAGGCAAGGTTATCCCAATCCATGTCAGAGGCAGTTATCATTGTGATTCTGAAGAATGGAAAAGACCCGCTAAAGGTAGAGTCTTATAGACCTATTTCCCTACTTACAGTCGATGAAAAAATCTATGCTGCTATATTAGCAAGAAGACTGAATTCAGTCCTAAATGAAATAGTGCACCCAGATCAGACGGGCTTCAGACCCGGACAATCAACCGCTATTAATCTGCGGAGGGTCTTTTCCTTTCTACAGTATGGGACTAGGGATGCTTCAGATCTTGCCGTGGCCTCTTTCGATACTCAGAAGGCCTTTGATTCAGTAGAATGGCTATACTTAAGAACTGTATTAGAGGCCTTTGGATTTGGGCAAGTGTTTATTAACAGAGTTTTCTCTATTTATCACTCCCCAACCGCACGGATATCTGTTAACGGCTATACAACTGAACCTTTCCCGCTTACCCGCGGTACTAGGCAGGGCTGCCCCCTCTCCCCCACCCTGTTCGCATTGGCAATTGAGCCTCTGGCTTGTAGATTGAGGGGAATTTTATGTAGTGCGGATAGGTTTGGGGATGGACTGGACGGTCTTGTCTCTTTGTATGCGGACGACATCTTAGTAGGTACAACGAATTACGGTAGGGACCTCCCTAGAATACTATATGCAATTCAGGAATTTGGAAAATATTCGGGGCTAGTGATAAATAGAGATAAATCTCATATATTGATAGGCCCCGGTAGGAGCAGACCCAACGATATCGTCCGATCAAAAATGATTCTTCAAATCCCGGTAGTAGAGTACTGTACATATCTGGGGGTGGTAATAGCCACAGACCCTAAGGGATACATTGCCCATAATCTAACACCCCTGATTGTAGAAATAAAAGATCGCTGTAATAACTGGATGAAGCTCCCCCTAACTAATATAGGTAGAGTGAATTTGATAAAGATGATTATATTACCTAAAATTCTTTATATACTGCATCATTCCCCTATCTATATTCCTAGTTCATTCTTTAAGAAACTTAATGGTATATTTGCTTCGTTTATTTGGAGAAATAAAACCCCA
The DNA here is from genome assembly GCF_055691185.1 of Crinia signifera. NCBI lineage: Eukaryota > Metazoa > Chordata > Amphibia > Anura > Myobatrachidae > Crinia > Crinia signifera. The sequence goes on from NC_139222.1 coordinate 206,692,300, forward strand.
AGGATCAAATAGGAGACACTTACTAGACCAAAAGAAAAAGGGGGCTGGGCTCTACCTAATTTCAAGAATTATTATTTTGCTGCCCAGTTGACACACCTGAGGGAATGGATTATTAGCGATTATCAAACAAAAGAATTATTGAGACTGATTGAGTCTTTCTATCCTGGCTATACTCCCACTCAGGTGATTCAATGGGGACGAACTAGAAAGAAAAATCCATATATAATAAATCAAGCCATAAAAATTTGGAAGGGGTGCTCTGGGTTATGTGGATATAAGGGGATAGATCCAGAAGTTCCGATATTCTGTTTGGATCCATTAAGTAAGCCTGAATTTCAGAGTACCAGAATTAAAATGAACGAACTGGGAATAAATCAGCTGGGTCAAGTGGTCTCATATAATAAGGTTAAATCCTTTAGTATACTTCAGGAAGAATATGGGGCGACGTCCAATATGCTTTTGTATTATTACCAGATTAAAGGGGTGTTAATGGAATATTTTAAACCTGAGGGGAGAGTTATCCAGGATAACCCTATTAAAACTCTAATTAGGGAAAGTGGTCAAAAAAAATGTCTATCGAGATTCTATAGATATATAATGGATTTAGCTCAGCAGGACCAATTGTTAGGCCTCCTGAATAAGTGGCGAGGGGATATCCCCGATATAGCGCTAGCCGATTGGGAGAAGTCTCTTAAGAATATTACTGAATCGACATACTCTATCTGAGTTCAACAGATACAATACAACATAGTCCATCGAATTTATTATACACCGGAGACTATTAGTAAATTCTCTAAGCATAATCCTGACAAATGTCCAAAATGTCAAGGGATGAATTGTAACTTTTTTCATTTAGTATGGCAATGCCCGGAAATACAAAAATTCTGGAGCCATGTTAATAATATAATGCATGGTCTGGGTCTACTCCCTAAAGATCCTATTCCCTCGTGTTTAATCCTGGGTATACATCTCCCCAATTTACTATTAAACAGTGATCGACGGCTGGCCATAATTCTGTTATCTTTGGCAAAAGTATGTATTGCTAGACTGTGGTTAGATACAAGAGCCCCAGACATTAAAGAATGGATAAACCTGGTGAATTACACTTTTAAAAACGAAAGGGAGGTATATTTGTACAAGAAGAGTATGGAAAATTTTTATAAAATTTGGGCTATTTGGTATCACTCAATATATTATAAATAATTGAAAAAGTATACTAGTTTTGATAAAGAAAAAATCTATTTCACAGTTAATTTAGTAATATATATGCACAGTTAATGCACAGATAATAATTAATTGATGTTTAAGCACTGAGCATGTATTGATGAATTTTTCTTTTTTATTTATTTATCTTGATGTTAAAATATTTCAATATAAAAATTGCACTAATATGCAGCACGGGTGGTAAAAAATTTCTTTTCCAGTTTATTTTTATTTCTTTTTCTTCTCTTCATCACTAATAATGCTTCCCCTCCGATCGCCCTTTTTCTTGGTTTCTTCATTGTCTTTCCTTCTCTTCTCTCTCCTTACCTCTCCCCCACCACTCCCGTGGTTATCCCGGGGGCAGTTCCAAATCAAGCTTCGAGCTGCCCTGGCGATACTGAACAATGCAGACATTTATAGTGTGTTCATGTTAGTGTGTAATGTCTAGTACTTATTGTATTTATATCTTACTGTAATATTCTATTATGTTTTAACATAAGTGTTTTTCTGTGTAAGCAAAAAATTTGAATAAAAATCATTTAAAGAAGAAGGGAGGTTAAGAGTTTGAAACTATAGGAGTATGTTTAAGGTTATGATGCAGATAGGAAGGGTCATGGTAAGATACTAAGAGGTTTTGGGGTTAGGCATTGGAAGGAAAAGAATTAAGGATAGGCTGCAGGTATGTTCAGTGTTAGAGTTAGGAGCTCGATGTTGAAAGTTAGAAGGCTTGCCTAGCAAGTGTCAGTATTGTGAGCATTGAGATGTCCCTAATATTGCAATGACCACCAGAAACCCAAGCCCCAGTATCACGTACCTAACCCTAACCATATGTGAATGCTCTAATAAATCTCAATATGTTTTGTTACTTCATATAAAGTGAACAAAACACATTTAAATAATCATTTGATAGATTTTTGAGCCACATGAACACTGCACCCATGAGGTAGCATGGCCGAGCGGTCTAAGGCGCTGGATTAAGGCTCCAGTCTCTTCGGAGGCGTGGGTTCAAATCCCACTGCTGCCATAATTATTTTCCAAAAACAAAATCAGTTATTTTCTCTTAAAGTTCAAATTCTATCTGGTGTATGATAGTTGCTTGGACAATTCAACAACAGAGTTCAAAAAAGTTTATCATATTTACTAGATACTTTTCAAAAATATTTCTAAAGACTGTAAAGACATAAAAATTAACTTGAAGTGATTACAATTGGATGCATTGGGCATCCTGGCATTCGGGAAGCTGCAAGTCAGGAAACTGATAGCAGAATCCCAAACACTGGTAAAACGACTGATTTTGGAACTCTGTCCTATGTGTAGGGGATGTTATGGTTCAATGGCAGGTGGTGGGGTAATGGTTAGGCACTAAGAAGGGTTAGAGTTAGGTTAAGAGTTTGAAACTATAGGAGTATGTTTAAGGTTAAGATGCTGATAGGAAGTGTCATGGTAAGATACTAAGAGGTTTTGGGGTTAGGCATTGGAAGGAAAAGAATTAAGGATAGGCTGCAGGTATGTTCAGTGTTAGAGTTAGGAGCTCGATGTTGAAAGTTAGAAGGCTTGCCTAGCAAGTGTCAGTATTGTGAGCATTGAGATGTCCCTAATATTGCAATGACCACCAGAAACCCAAGCCCCAGTATCACGTACCTAACCCTAACCATATGTGAATGCTCTAATAAATCTCAATATGTTTTGTTACTTCATATAAAGTTAACAAAACACATTTAAATAATCATTTGATAGATTTTTGAGCCACATGAACACTGCACCCATGAGGTAGCATGGCCGAGCGGTCTAAGGCGCTGGATTAAGGCTCCAGTCTCTTCGGAGGAGTGGGTTCAAATCCCACTGCTGCCACATTTATTATTGATATATATATTGTTAGAGGTTGATGTTTTCATTGTTCTATCCACAAGAATGCAATTCAATTAAAAAGTAAGTGTTCATCATCACATTGTTATAACAGCTAATTTCTTTCTTTGCTAACTTCCCAAAGCTGCCATATAAATTTTCCAAAGAAAATGTCAGTGATTGGTTTCAAAGTGGTAAACTCGACTAAAATGCAAATTAATTAAAAATTAACCATTTCTCATCTAGATTGCATGGCAACCAATATTCTTTTTAAAAAAAATCTTTTCTCACTTATGTTAAGAGCATCTAAAATGCTTAACATAAAACATATTTTTACGTATTTCTTTAATACAACAACAACATTTTCTGTAATTCTAGTTCTAGATTCCAGACTGTGAGAAACTATGAGTTACCTTTAAGTGTGGTAGCATGGCCGAGCGGTCTAAGGCGCTGGATTTAGGCTCCAGTCTCTTCGGAGGCGTGGGTTCAAATCCCACTGCTGCCATAATTATCTTCCAAAAACAAAATCAGTTATTTTCTCTTAAAGTTCAAATTCTATCTGGTGTATGATAGTTGCTGGGACAATTCAACAACAGAGTTCAAAAACGTTTATCATATTTACTAGATACTTTTCAAAAATATTTCTAAAGACTGTAGAGACATAAAAATTAACTTGAAGTGATTACAATTGGATGCATTGGGCATCCTGGCATTCGGGAAGCTGCAAGTCAGGAAACTGATAGCAGAATCCCAAACACTTGTAAAACGACTGATTTTGGAACTCTGTCCTATATGTAGGGGATGTTATGGTTCAATGGCAGGGGGTGGGTAATGGTTAGGCACTAAGAAGGGAGGTTAAGAGTTTGGAACTATAGTAGTATGTTTAAGGTTATGATGCAGATAGGAAGGGTCATGGTAAGATACTAAGAGGTTTTGGGGTTAGGCATGGAAGAAAAAGAATTAAGGATAGGCTGCAGGTATGTTCAGTGTTAAAGTTAGGGGCTCGATGTTGAAAGTTAGAAGGCTTACCTAGCAAGTGTCTGAATTGTGAGCATTGAGATGTCCCTAATATTGCAATGACCACCAGAAACACAAGCCCCAGTATCACGTACCTAACCCTAACCATATGTGAATGCTCTAATAAATCTCAATATGTTTTGTTACTTCATATAAAGTGAACAAAACACATTTAAATAATCATTTGATAGATCTTTGAGCCACATGAAAACTGCACCCATGAGGTAGCATGGCCGAGCGGTCTAAGGCGCTGGATTAAGGCTCCAGTCTCTTCGGAGGCGTGGGTTCAAATCCCACTGCTGCCATATTTATTATTGATATATATATTGTTAGAGGTTGATGTTTTCATTGTTCTATCCACAAGAATGCAATTCAATTAAAAAGTAAGTGTTCATCATCACATTGTTATAACAGCTAATTTCTTTCTTTGCTAACTTCCCAAAGCTGCCATATACATTTTCCAAAGAAAATGTCAGTGATTGGTTTCAAAGTGGTAAACTCGGCAAAAATGCAAATTAATTAAAAATTAACCATTTCTCATCTAGATTGCATGGCAACCAATATTCTTTTTTAAAAAAAAATCTTTTCTCACTTATGTTAAGAGCAACTAAAATGCTTAACATAAAACATATTTTTACGTATTTCTTTAATACAACAACAACATTTTCTGTCATTCTAGTTCTAGATTCCAGACTGTGAGAAACTATGAGCCACTTTTAAGTGTGGTAGCATGGCCGAGCGGTCTAAGGCTCTGGATTTAGGCTCCAGTCTCTTCGGAGGCGTGGGTTCAAATCCCACTGCTGCCATAATTATCTTCCAAAAACAAAATCAGTTATTTTCTCTTAAAGTTCAAATTCTATCTGGTGTATGATAGTTGCTGGGACAATTCAACAACAGAGTTCAAAAAAGTTTATCATATTTACTAGATACTTTTCAAAAATATTTCTAAAGACTGTAAAGACATAAAAATTAACTTGAAGTGATTACAATTGGATGCATTGGGCATCCTGGCATTCGGGAAGCTGCAAGTCAGGAAACTGATAGCAGAATCCCAAACACTGGTAAAACGACTGATTTTGGAACTCTGTCCTATGTGTAGGGGATGTTATGGTTCAATGGCAGGTGTTGGGGTAATGGTTAGGCACTTAGAAGGGAGGTTAAGAGTTTGAAACTATAGGAGTATGTTTAAGGTTAAGATGCTGATAGGAAGGGTCATGGTAAGATACTAAGAGGTTTTGGGGTTAGGCATTGGAAGGAAAAGAATTAAGGATAGGCTTCAGGTATGTTCAGTGCTAGAGTTAGGAGCTCGATGTTGAAAGTTAGAAGGCTTGCCTAGCAAGTGTCAGTATTGTGAGCATTGAGATGTCCCTAATATTGCAATGACCACCAGAAACCCAAGCACCAGTATCACGTACCTAACCCTAACCATATGTGAATGCTCTAATAAATCTCAATATGTTTTTTCAGTGATTGGTTTCAAAGTGGTAAACTCGACTAAAATGCAAATTAATTAAAAATTAACCATTTCTCATCTAGATTGCATGGCAACCAATATTCTTTTTAAAAAAAATCTTTTCTCACTTATGTTAGGAGCATCTAAAATGCTTAACATAAAACATATTTTTACGTATTTCTTTAATACAACAACAACATTTTCTGTAATTCTAGTTCTAGATTCCAGACTGTGAGAAACTATGAGTTACCTTTAAGTGTGGTAGCATGGCCGAGCGGTCTAAGGCGCTGGATTTAGGCTCCAGTCTCTTCGGAGGCATGGGTTCAAATCCCACTGCTGCCATAATTATCTTCCAAAAACAAAATCAGTTATTTTCTCTTAAAGTTCAAATTCTATCTGGTGTATGATAGTTGCTGGGACAATTCAACAACAGAGTTCAAAAAAGTTTATCATATTTACTAGATACTTTTCAAAAATATTTCTAAAGACTGTAGAGACATAAAAATTAACTTGAAGTGATTACAATTGGGCATCCTGGCATTCGGGAAGCTGCAAGTCAGGAAACTGATAGCAGAATCCCAAACACTGGTAAAACGACTGATTTTGGAACTCTGTCCTATGTGTAGGGGATGTTATGGTTCAATGGCAGGGGGTGGGGTAATGGTTAGGCACTAAGAAGGGAGGTTAAGAGTTTGAAACTATAGGAGTATGTTTAAGGTTATGATGCAGATAGGAAGGGTCATGGTAAGATACTAAGAGGTTTTGGGGTTAGGCATTGGAACCAAAAGAATTAAGGATAGGCTGCAGGTATGTTCAGTGTTAGAGTTAGGAGCTCGATGTTGAAAGTTAGAAGGCTTGCCTAGCAAGTGTCAGTATTGTGAGCATTGAGATGTCCCTAATATTGCAATGACCACCAGAAACCCAAGCCCCAGTATCACGTACCTAACCCTCACCATATGTGAATGCTCTAATAAATCTCAATATGATTTGTTACTTCATATAAAGTGAACAAAACACATTTAAATAATCATTTGATAGATTTTTGAGCCACATGAACACTGCACCCATGAGGTAGCATGGCCGAGCGGTCTAAGGCGCTGGATTAAGGCTCCAGTCTCTTCGGAGGCGGATCCCACTGCTGCCACATTTATTATTGATATATATATTGTTAGAGGTTGATGTTTTCATTGTTCTATCCACAAGAATGCAAGTCAATTAAAAAGTAAGTGTTCATCATCACATTGTTATAACAGCTAATTTCTTTCTTTGCTAA
>NC_139222.1:206704090-206711590 GCF_055691185.1 Crinia signifera
CTAGCAAGTGTCAGTATTGTGAGCATTGAGATGTCCCTAATATTGCAATGACCACCAGAAACCCAAGCCCCAGTATCACGTACCTAACCCTCACCATATGTGAATGCTCTAATAAATCTCAATATGATTTGTTACTTCATATAAAGTGAACAAAACACATTTAAATAATCATTTGATAGATTTTTGAGCCACATGAACACTGCACCCATGAGGTAGCATGGCCGAGCGGTCTAAGGCGCTGGATTAAGGCTCCAGTCTCTTCGGAGGCGGATCCCACTGCTGCCACATTTATTATTGATATATATATTGTTAGAGGTTGATGTTTTCATTGTTCTATCCACAAGAATGCAATTCAATTAAAAAGTAAGTGTTCATCATCACATTGTTATAACAGCTAATTTCTTTCTTTGCTAACTTCCCAAAGCTGCCATATAAATTTTCCAAAGAAAATGTCAGTGATTGGTTTCAAAGTGGTAAACTCGACTAAAATGCAAATTAATTAAAAATTAACCATTTCTCATCTAGATTGCATGGCAACCAATATTCTTTTTAAAAAAAATCTTTTCTCACTTATGTTAAGAGCATCTAAAATGCTTAACATAAAACATATTTTTACGTATTTCTTTAATACAACAACAACATTTTCTGTAATTCTAGTTCTAGATTCCAGACTGTGAGAAACTATGAGTTACCTTTAAGTGTGGTAGCATGGCCGAGCGGTCTAAGGCGCTGGATTTAGGCTCCAGTCTCTTCGGAGGCGTGGGTTCAAATCCCACTGCTGCCATAATTATCTTCCAAAAACAAAATCAGTTATTTTCTCTTAAAGTTCAAATTCTATCTGGTGTATGATAGTTGCTGGGACAATTCAACAACAGAGTTCAAAAACGTTTATCATATTTACTAGATACCTTTCAAAAATATTTCTAAAGACTGTAGAGACATAAAAATTAACTTGAAGTGATTACAATTGGATGCATTGGGCATCCTGGCATTCGGGAAGCTGCAAGTCAGGAAACTGATAGCAGAATCCCAAACACTTGTAAAACGACTGATTTTGGAACTCTGTCCTATATGTAGGGGATGTTATGGTTCAATGGCAGGGGGTGGGTAATGGTTAGGCACTAAGAAGGGAGGTTAAGAGTTTGGAACTATAGTAGTATGTTTAAGGTTATGATGCAGATAGGAAGGGTCATGGTAAGATACTAAGAGGTTTTGGGGTTAGGCATGGAAGAAAAAGAATTAAGGATAGGCTGCAGGTATGTTCAGTGTTAAAGTTAGGGGCTCGATGTTGAAAGTTAGAAGGCTTAACTAGCAAGTGTCTGAATTGTGAGCATTGAGATGTCCCTAATATTGCAATGACCACCAGAAACACAAGCCCCAGTATCACGTACCTAACCCTAACCATATGTGAATGCTCTAATAAATCTCAATATGTTTTGTTACTTCATATAAAGTGAACAAAACACATTTAAATAATCATTTGATAGATCTTTGAGCCACATGAAAACTGCACCCATGAGGTAGCATGGCCGAGCGGTCTAAGGCGCTGGATTAAGGCTCCAGTCTCTTCGGAGGCGTGGGTTCAAATCCCACTGCTGCCATATTTATTATTGATATATATATTGTTAGAGGTTGATGTTTTCATTGTTCTATCCACAAGAATGCAATTCAATTAAAAAGTAAGTGTTCATCATCACATTGTTATAACAGCTAATTTCTTTCTTTGCTAACTTCCCAAAGCTGCCATATACATTTTCCAAAGAAAATGTCAGTGATTGGTTTCAAAGTGGTAAACTCGGCAAAAATGCAAATTAATTAAAAATTAACCATTTCTCATCTAGATTGCATGGCAACCAATATTCTTTTTTAAAAAAAAATCTTTTCTCACTTATGTTAAGAGCAACTAAAATGCTTAACATAAAACATATTTTTACGTATTTCTTTAATACAACAACAACATTTTCTGTAATTCTAGTTCTAGATTCCAGACTGTGAGAAACTATGAGCCACTTTTAAGTGTGGTAGCATGGCCGAGCGGTCTAAGGTGCTGGATTTAGGCTCCAGTCTCTTCGGAGGCGTGGGTTCAAATCCCACTGCTGCCATAATTATCTTCCAAAAACAAAATCAGTTATTTTCTCTTAAAGTTCAAATTCTATCTGGTGTATGATAGTTGCTGGGACAATTCAACAACAGAGTTCAAAAAAGTTTATCATATTTACTAGATACTTTTCAAAAATATTTCTAAAGACTGTAGAGACATAAAAATTAACTTGAAGTGATTACAATTGGATGCATTGGGCATCCTGGCATTCGGGAAGCTGCAAGTCAGGAAACTGATAGCAGAATCCCAAACACTGGTAAAACGACTGATTTTGGAACTCTGTCCTATGTGTAGGGGATGTTATGGTTCAATGGCAGGGGGTGGGGTAATGGTTAGGCACTAAGAAGGGAGGTTAAGAGTTTGAAACTATAGGAGTATGTTTAAGGTTATGATGCAGATAGGAAGGGTCATGGTAAGATACTAAGAGGTTTTGGGGTTAGGCATTGGAACCAAAAGAATTAAGGATAGGCTGCAGGTATGTTCAGTGTTAGAGTTAGGAGCTCGATGTTGAAAGTTAGAAGGCTTGCCTAGCAAGTGTCAGTATTGTGAGCATTGAGATGTCCCTAATATTGCAATGACCACCAGAAACCCAAGCCCCAGTATCACGTACCTAACCCTAACCATATGTGAATGCTCTAATAAATCTCAATATGATTTGTTACTTCATATAAAGTGAACAAAACACATTTAAATAATCATTTGATAGATTTTTGAGCCACATGAACACTGCACCCATGAGGTAGCATGGCCGAGCGGTCTAAGGCGCTGGATTAAGGCTCCAGTCTCTTCGGAGGCGGATCCCACTGCTGCCACATTTATTATTGATATATATATTGTTAGAGGTTGATGTTTTCATTGTTCTATCCACAAGAATGCAATTCAATTAAAAAGTAAGTGTTCATCATCACATTGTTATAACAGCTAATTTCTTTCTTTGCTAACTTCCCAAAGCTGCCATATAAATTTTCCAAAGAAAATGTCAGTGATTGGTTTCAAAGTGGTAAACTCGACTAAAATGCAAATTAATTAAAAATTAACCATTTCTCATCTAGATTGCATGGCAACCAATATTCTTTTTAAAAAAAATCTTTTCTCACTTATGTTAAGAGCATCTAAAATGCTTAACATAAAACATATTTTTACGTATTTCTTTAATACAACAACAAAATTTTCTGTAATTCTAGTTCTAGATTCCAGACTGTGAGAAACTATAAGTTACCTTTAAGTGTGGTAGCATGGCCGAGCGGTCTAAGGCGCTGGATTTAGGCTCCAGTCTCTTTGGAGGCGCTGGTTCAAATCCCACTGCTGCCATAATTATCTTCCAAAAACAAAATCAGTTATTTTCTTTTAAAGTTCAAATTCTATCTGGTGTATGATAGTTGCTGGGAAAATTCAACAACAGAGTTCAAAAACGTTTATCATATGTACTAGATACTTTTCAAAAATATTTCTAAAGACTGTAGAGACATAAAAATTAACTTGAAGTGATTACAATTGGATGCATTGGGCATCCTGGCATTCGGGAAGCTGCAAGTCAGGAAACTGATAGCAGAATCCCAAACACTGGTAAAACGACTGATTTTGGAACTCTGTCCTATGTGTAGGGGATGTTATGGTTCAATGGCAGGTGGTGGGGTAATGGTTAGGCACTAAGAAGGGAGGTTAAGAGTTTGGAACTATAGTAGTATGTTTAAGGTTATGATGCAGATAGGAAGGGTCATGGTAAGATACTAAGAGGTTTTGGGGTTAGGCATGGAAGAAAAAGAATTAAGGATAGGCTGCAGGTATGTTCAGTGTTAAAGTTAGGGGCTCGATGTTGAAAGTTAGAAGGCTTACCTAGCAAGTGTCTGAATTGTGAGCATTGAGATGTCCCTAATATTGCAATGACCACCAGAAACACAAGCCCCAGTATCACGTACCTAACCCTAACCATATGTGACTGCTCTAATAAATCTCAATATGTTTTGTTACTTCATATAAAGTGAACAAAACACATTTAAATAATCATTTGATAGATCTTTGAGCCACATGAACACTGCACCCATGAGGTAGCATGGCCGAGCGGTCTAAGGCGCTGGATTTAGGCTCCAGTCTCTTCGGAGGCGTGGGTTCAAATCCCACTGCTGCCATAATTATCTTCCAAAAACAAAATCAGTTATTTTCTCTTAAAGTTCAAATTCTATCTGGTGTATGATAGTTGCTGGGACAATTCAACAACAGAGTTCAAAAAAGTTTATCATATTTACTAGATACTTTTCAAAAATATTTCTAAAGACTGTAGAGACATAAAAATTAACTTGAAGTGATTACAATTGGATGCATTGGGCATCCTGGCATTCGGGAAGCTGCAAGTCAGGAAACTGATAGCAGAATCCCAAACACTGGTAAAACGACTGATTTTGGAACTCTGTCCTATGTGTAGGGGATGTTATGGTTCAATGGCAGGGGGTGGGGTAATGGTTAGGCACTAAGAAGGGAGGTTAAGAGTTTGAAACTATAGGAGTATGTTTAAGGTTATGATGCAGATAGGAAGGGTCATGGTAAGATACTAAGAGGTTTTGGGGTTAGGCATTGGAACCAAAATAATTAAGGATAGGCTGCAGGTATGTTCAGTGTTAGAGTTAGGAGCTCGATGTTGAAAGTTAGAAGGCTTGCCTAGCAAGTGTCAGTATTGTGAGCATTGAGATGTCCCTAATATTGCAATGACCACCAGAAACCCAAGCCCCAGTATCACGTACCTAACCCTAACCATTTGTGAATGCTCTAATAAATCTCAATATGATTTGTTACTTCATATAAAGTGAACAAAACACATTTAAATAATCATTTGATAGATTTTTGAGCCACATGAACACTGCACCCATGAGGTAGCATGGCCGAGCGGTCTAAGGCGCTGAATTAAGGCTCCAGTCTCTTCGGAGGCGGATCCCACTGCTGCCACATTTATTATTGATATATATATTGTTAGAGGTTGATGTTTTCATTGTTCTATCCACAAGAATGCAATTCAATTAAAAAGTAAGTGTTCATCATCACATTGTTATAACAGCTAATTTCTTTCTTTGCTAACTTCCCAAAGCTGCCATATAAATTTTCCAAAGAAAATGTCAGTGATTGGTTTCAAAGTGGTAAACTCAACTAAAATGCAAATTAATTAAAAATTAACCATTTCTCATCTAGATTGCATGGCAACCAATATTCTTTTTAAAAAAAATCTTTTCTCACTTATGTTAAGAGCATCTAAAATGCTTAACATAAAACATATTTTTACGTATTTCTTTAATACAACAACAAAATTTTCTGTAATTCTAGTTCTAGATTCCAGACTGTGAGAAACTATAAGTTACCTTTAAGTGTGGTAGCATGGCCGAGCGGTCTAAGGTGCTGGATTTAGGCTCCAGTCTCTTCGGAGGCGTGGGTTCAAATCCCACTGCTGCCATAATTATCTTCCAAAAACAAAATCAGTTATTTTCTCTTAAAGTTCAAATTCTATCTGGTGTATGATAGTTGCTGGGACAATTCAACAACAGAGTTCAAAAAAGTTTATCATATTTACTAGATACTTTTCAAAAATATTTCTAAAGACTGTAAAGACATAAAAATTAACTTGAAGTGATTACAATTGGATGCATTGGGCATCCTGGCATTCGGGAAGCTGCAAGTCAGGAAACTGATAGCAGAATCCCAAACACTGGTAAAACGACTGATTTTGGAACTCTGTCCTATGTGTAGGGGAAGTAATGGTTCAATGGCAGGGGGTGGGGTAATGGTTAGGCACTAAGAAGGGAGGTTAAGAGTTTGGAACTATAGTAGTATGTTTAAGGTTATGATGCAGATAGGAAGGGTCATGGTAAGATACTAAGAGGTTTTGGGGTTAGGCATGGAAGAAAAAGAATTAAGGATAGGCTGCAGGTATGTTCAGTGTTAAAGTTAGGGGCTCGATGTTGAAAGTTAGAAGGCTTACCTAGCAAGTGTCTGAATTGTGAGCATTGAGATGTCCCTAATATTGCAATGACCACCAGAAACACAAGCCCCAGTATCACGTACCTAACCCTAACCATATGTGAATGCTCTAATAAATCTCAATATGTTTTGTTACTTCATATAAAGTGAACAAAACACATTTAAATAATCATTTGATAGATCTTTGAGCCACATGAACACTGCACCCATGAGGTAGCATGGCCGAGCGGTCTAAGGCGCTGGATTAAGGCTCCAGTCTCTTCGGAGGCGTGGGTTCAAATCCCACTGCTGCCATATTTTATTATTGATATATATTGTTAGAGGTTGATGTTTTCATTGTTCTATCCACAAGAATGTAATTCAATTAAAAAGTAAGTGTTCATCATCACATTGTTATAACAGCTAATTTCTTTCTTTGCTAACTTCCCAAAGCTGCCATATAAATTTTCCAAAGAAAATGTCAGTAATTGGTTTCAAAGTGGTAAACTCGACTAAAATGCAAATTAATTAAAAATTAACCATTTCTCATCTAGATTGCATGGCAACCAATATTCTTTTTAAAAAAAAATCTTGTCTCAAAGTGGTAAACTCGACTAAAATGCAAATTAATTAAAAATTAACCATTTCTCATCTAGATTGCATGGCAACCAATATTCTTTTTAAAAAAAAATCTTGTCTCACTTATGTTAAGAGCATCTAAAATGCTTAACATAAAACATATTTTTACGTATTTCGGTACTTATGTAATATCTGGACTCCCGTTTTTCTTATGAGACCGCGTCCCCTCGCGGGGCTCGCTGCGCTCACCACGCTTCGGCACGGTGGCTCGCTGCGCTCGCCACACTATATAAAATCAACTCCATGCGTAGTTGGATAGTAGGAGTATGAAAAAATGGGGTGCATTTAACATGGGAGTCCAGATAATACATAAGTACCCGTATTTCTTTAATACAACAACAACATTTTCTGTAATTCTAGTTCTAGATTCCAGACTGTGAGAAACTATGAGTTACCTTTAAGTGTGGTAGCATGGCCGAGCGGTCTAAGGCGCTGGATTTAGGCTCCAGTCTCTTCGGAGGCGTGGGTTCAAATCCCACTGCTGCCATAATTATCTTCCAAAAACAAAATCAGTTATTTTCTCTTAACCCCTTCCTGACAGAGCCAGTTTTTGCGTTCCTGACAGAGCCCTTTTTTTCAAATCTGACATGTCTCACTTAAGTGGGGATAACTTTTTTTTGCTTTTACTTATCCCAGTGATTTTGAGATTGTTTTTTCGTGACACATTGTACTTCAAATTAGTGGTAAATTTGGGTCGATGCAGTCTGTGTTTTTTTGTGAAAAATACCAAAATGTCGTAAAAAAATGGAAAATTTAGCAATTTGCAAAATGTTAAATTTTCTGCTTGTGAGACAAATAATCATACCACTCAAAATAGT